>NC_048228.1:108710560-108715245 GCF_002007445.2 Ailuropoda melanoleuca
CCTGGGTGGCGCAGTGGTTAAGGGTCTGCCTTTGGCTCAGGGTGTGATCCCAGTGTTCTGGGATCGAGCCCCACATCAGGCTTCGCTAGGAGCCTGCTTCTTCCTCTCCCATTCCCTCTGTTTGTGTTCCCTCTCTCGCAGGCTGTCTCTCTCTGTCAAATAAATAAAATCTTTTTTTAAAAAATGGCTGAAATTTCTTTTTTTTTCTTTAAAGATTTTTATTTATTTATTTATTTGACAGAGAGAAAGACAGCCAGTGAGAGAGGGAACACAGCAGGGGAGTGGGAGAGGAAGAAGCAGGCTCCCAGCAGAGGAGCCTGCTGTGGGGNCTGTGGGGCTCAATCCCAGAACACTGGGATCACGCCCTGAGCCAAAGGCAGACCCTTAACCACTGCGCCACCCAGGCGCCCCTGAAATTTCTTTTTAAAACTGATGAAAACTACAAACTCACAAATCAAAGCTACTCAGAAAGTAACTTCTGCCTTGCCACTGGGCTCTGGTAGAAATGGAATGTTTCCATGGGAATCAACAGTGACTCTGAGGCCAGAGTTGCCCTTCACCAGGTTCCATCAGGCTACCAAGACACAAAGTCAGGTAGATACATCATGATCTAAGTGGCAGATCCAGGATTGGAAGGCTTCATGCAGATGCAGAGGGAGGTGGTCCAGACCCTTGGTCACCTACCACTATAGCAGCAATATCTATCAGCTCCCACCAATTGTCTCAGGGATTCCCTTGACACAGTGACAGAGGAACAAAAAGCATATGCTGGATTCATAGGAAGGTTGGCTCAATATGTTGGTATGGGCTGAAAATGGCCTGTTGCCGCACTGTATCGCCATTCAGCAGCTGCCCTGAAAGACAGTGACAGTGGTGAGGGGCAGTCACCCCCATAGTCAAAGCTTCAGGCAGTGAATTTCACCATTCACTTTGTGTGGCAGGAGATGTGGCCTGGATTCATGGACAGTGGCACATGTATTGGTTGGTTGGGAGCCTGGAAGGAACAATCTGACAGTTTGGGGACAAAAAGTTCTGAAAACAAGGCATGTCATGGGACCTATGGGAATTGGTACAAAGAGTGAAGATCTTTGTATTGCATGTTAATATTCACCAGTGAGCACCCACCGCAGAGACGCTAAACGACCAAGCAGATAGAATGGACTGGCCAATGAGCATAAGCCAGGCTCTGTCCTCTGCCCCCATCGTGCTGGCACAGTGGTCTCCCCCATGAAGTAATCATGATAGCAGAGTGGAGGCCATACATGAGCCCAACAGCATGGGCTCCTTGTAACCAAGACTGACCAAGCTACTGCCACTGCCAAATTAAGCTGTCACCTGTCCCTGCAGGAGCCAGCAAGCTACTTGTTGGCAATTGATTACCTTGGATCCCTTCTATTCTAGAAAAAGCAATAATTCATGTTCACCAAGACTGCCATGTATCTGGATAAGGATTTGCCTTTCTGCCTACAATACTTAGCACCACTATCAAGAGCTCACGAAGTGTCTGACTGGCTGACATGGAATCCCACATAACTGCCTAGTTACCAAAGGAACTGTTTTATGGCAAGGGAGGCATGGCAATGGACATATGACCAGGAGCCCACCGTTCCTACCAAATATGCACCATCCAGAAGTTGCTGGTGTACTAGAGTGATGGGCTAGCCACATGGAGATTCAGATGAGCTTCCAACTTGGAGATGACACCTGGAAGGTGGAAAGCTAGCCTCCGGAAAGCAGTGTGTATGCTATATCAATCACCACTCTACGAGGCTCTGTACCTAATACATACAATACCCAGTGACCTAGTTGAGGAATTTGTGCTTTTGTTCTGCAACATTAAGTGCTGTGGGCCTGGAGATCCTAGAGGTCACCAAAGAAGACAGTTCTACCAGGGGGCATAGTCATGTTGAACCGAGGCTGTCACCTGATCGCATGCGACAACTTGTGCCAGTAGATGAGTGGGCACAGAAGGGAGTAACCATATTGGTAGGGATAACTGACCCTCGTTGCTGGGAGTATGTAGGGCCACCTGCCACACAATGGGGTCAGACAGGAATGTGTTTGGTGCTCAGGCAGTCAGAGCAGGCATTCAGAGGAGTGGGGCATCTCTTGGGGCTCCCACACCCAGTCACGGTAAACAGGCGAGCGTGGCAACATGTCTTGGTGAGGGCCAGCTCCCACGAGCTCAGACCCTCAGGCATGAACCGTCCAGGAGACCCAAAGTGTTAGCTGTGAAGAAAGCTAGAATGGGTGGTAGAAAGAGAGATGTTGAGTATCATTTGTGGTCTGGGGGTCAACTGCAGCAGTGGGGGCTATGGTTCATCTCCGTACCCATCTCTCAGAAGTTCCCCCAGATACTGTGACCCATTAGAATACTGGAGAATTTGTGTCTGAATGGACTGAGCTTCCTGGGAGGAACAAGTAGATATGAGCAGTTCAAGGGGTGGACTTCGTAGTCACTGTTGGTGCCCTGTCCAGATTCTCTCTCTGGCTTGGGGCTGGAAGTGGGCCCTGCCCAGGTGCTGTAAGTGTTAGCAGCAGCTAATGGTCCCAGAGCCCTGTCTGCAGTGTCACCCAGCCCAGGAGATCATCTCCCTACTTGGACGTCCAATAACTGGCGGATCCAGGGGCCCGCAAGGCTGGTGCCCTGACCTCCAAGCAGGACCACCTCTGGGACAATTCATACTCCAGAGCTCCTGTGGGATCAGCTAAAACTAGACTCCAGCTGAGACCACTTCCATCCTTTGTTTTTTATTTTTAATTTGCTTTATCCTGATTCCCCCACTCAACTTATCCTGAGAACATTCCCTCTATAAATCACTTGCACAAGATCCCCATTTCAGGTTTTGCTCCTAAAGAATCTCATCTAAGAAAACTGTGTATTAAAAATACCGTCTACAACTCGACACCAAAAAAGTAAACAATTAAGGAATGGGCAAAGGACTTAAATTTTCCGAAAGATATATAGATGGCCAATAAGCACATAAAAAGATGCTCAATATCACTAATCTTCGGGGAACTGCAAATCAAAATCACCATGAGATACCACTTGACCTCCATGAGGACTACTATAATAAAAAAGGAAAGAAAAAGAAAAGAGTAAGTGTTGGCAAGGATGTGGAGAAATTGGAGCCCCGTGCATTGCTGGCGAGAGTGTGAAATGGTGCAGCCACCGTGGAAAATGTATGCTGTTTCCTCAAAAAGGTCAACAGAGAATTACCCTATGACCCAGCAACTCCACTTTGGGGTATATACTCCAAAGAAGTGAAAACAGAGATGCTAACAGATATTTGTACATCCATGTCCATAGCAGCATTATTGACAAGACAGCATTATTTACGGCTGTAATGAATTCCCAATCAAAAGATCAGCTGAGTTATTAGTGACACTGATGAGCTGATTAAAAAATTTATGTGAAAATAGCTCTGTGCAGTGGCAGTATCGTAGCCAATGAGGTTTATCCGAGGCGCGATTGTTGCTAAAAAGGTGAAAGCAGCTCAAAGGTCCATTGTCAGATGAATGGATGAACAATGTGGCCCATCCATACAATGGAATGTTATTCAGCCTTTAAAAGGAAGGAAGTCTGGTGCCTGGGTGGCTCGGTTGGTTACGTGTCCAAATCCCGATGTCGTCCAGGGAGTAAACCCTCAACCTTGGTGTCATTAGCACCACACTCTAACCAACTGAGCCAACTGGCCAACTGTGGGTCAGAATCGTGAAATTCAGACACAGAAAGTGGAATGGTAGGTGTCAGGGACTAGGGGAGGGAGAATGGGGAGTTGTTTCATGGGGAGAGAGTCTCTGTTTCACAGAAGGAAAAGAGTTCTCAGGATAGAGGGTGGTGAGGATTCACAGTAATGTGAATGTGCTTAATACTATAGAACTATATACTTAAAATGGTTAAAATGGTAAATGTTTTTAAAGGCCATTAATTATTTTTTAAAAGATTTTATTCATTGATTTGAGAGGGGAAGACAGAGAGAGAAAGAGAGAGAGCAAGAGCAGGGGGAGGGGCAGAGGCAGAGGGAGAAGCAGACTCCCCACTGAGCAGGGAGCCCAATGTGGGGCTCAGTCCCAGGACCCCGAGATCATGACCTGAGCTGAAGGCAGACGCTTAACCAACTGAGCCACCCAGATGCCCCTAAAATTGTAAACTTTATATTACATATATTTTACCATAATAAAAAAGTTTTAAGATTAATTTTTTTTTAATATTTTATTTATTTATTCAACAGAGAGAGAGACAGCCAGTGAGAGAGGGAACACAAGCAGGGGGAGTGTGAGAGGAAGAAGCAGACTCACAGCAGAGGAGCCTGATGTGGGGCTCGATCCCATAACACCAGGATCACGCCCTGAGCCGAAGGCAGAGGCCCAACTGCTGTGCCACCCAGGTGCCCCTTAAGATTAATTTTTTATTTGAGATGGGGGAGGGGCAGAGTGAATCTCAGGCAGACTCCCCTGTGAGCATGGAGCCTGTCTGAGGAGCTTGATCCTTGATCTCATGACCCCGAAATCACAACCTGAGCCAAACCAAGAGTCGGTGCATGACCAACTGTGCCATGCAAAAGCACCACAATAGAAAAGTTTTAATATTAAAATACACCTTCCTTTTCCAAGAAAAAAAAAAAACGAAACACTGTCTTGGATGGGAGTTGTTTTCCTTCCTTTTCTTTTTTTTGGGGGGG
>NC_048228.1:108722196-108726729 GCF_002007445.2 Ailuropoda melanoleuca
TTTTTTTTTTTTTTTTTTTTTTTTTTTTTTTTTTTTTTTTTTTTTTTTTTTTTTTTTTTTTTTTTTGAGGGGAGGGGAGGGGAGGGGAGGGAAGAGGAGAGGAGAGTGAGGCTCAGCGAGGTCATCAACCCACCCTCGGAGGAGCAGAGGCACTACCAGCTGACCCTCGCTATTCCCACGGCCCCAGGCAGCCTCCCCTGCAAAGTGCATGAAAACCCGCAGCCCCATCAGGGTTCTGGGACCCCCAGCACTTCCCTCCCATCTCCTGCCTGTGCTGGGGGACTTGCCAGTATCGCCCCCAGTTTGCAGATGGTGTTCAGTTCCTGACAATAGATGGGGCAGGAGCTGCCAGGGAGGGACCCCAAGGACGTAACTGGTCGATGCCGAATCAGAGGCTGCACGGGAAGTGACGTGCATACTGTAAAGCACTGTGCTGGCTGTCAGCCCGGGTGTGTGCAGCGCCAGGAGCCCACCACAACACAGCAGTCCCCAGGGGCCCTCGCTCAGCAGGGTGACTGTCGGGGCGCCTACCTTCCCCGACTTGGTGGAGGAGTTCCGGATGCAGTAGAGTCCATCCTGGGGCTCTCCCTGGGGGCTTGTGGCTTTGAACAGCCTAAAATAAAACAGTCGCGTCAGCAGATGAACCGTCCGCAGCCAGCGCTCGCAGGGACCCTCCAGCCCCAGCCCTCAGTGCGGGTTTCTGTCTTCTTGCCATTCTGCAGCACCGGTCCCAAGAGCAACAGGCTGTGTGAGGGCCGGCCTGTGCCGGGCTTGGGGCCACGCCCAGGATGATGGCCAGCCGTAGGATGGAGCGGATGGCCTCTGCTGCCCTCGGGGCCGTGTCCCTGTGCCGGCCACTGCCCAGCACCAAGGGAAGTGAGGAGGACAGAAAGGCAGGGGACTGCATGTCTGCAAAAACAAGGATTTGGAGAAAGAAGGGCTTGGTGCTAACCTTTCCACTTCACAGGATTCCGTGGTATTGATAAACACAGAGCTGGGCAGCGGCACCTGGAGAGGCCAGTGGCAGTCAGGGTCAGGGTCAAGGTCCAAGCGGTGCTTGCAGCTAGCTCCCCTCCCCCACCCTATTCCCCCTGGCAGGCGGCCAGCCTGTGCCCAGCTCTGGGGCTTTGCACCATGCTCCCTCCCCACCTCAACTCCAGCATCCTGGGGGCTCCTCACTCAAGACGCCCAGTGAGGGGCCGCCCTAGCCAGTGGCTCTCCCACAGCCGCCCACCCACTGCTGCGAGCTGGTCTCTTCCCCTGGCCCCACCTTCTCATAGTCCTCGTCAGAGTCCTCCCCACCAGCACTGTCGGCCTTCGAGGGCCGTCGGGGCTTTTCAAAGGAGAAACTCCTGAAACTCTGCCCATCAGGGGGTGACCTCCTGGGAGGGGAGCAAGGAGAAGAAGGCACATCATTGTCACAGCCCCCCACCCTCCGCCCACCACCCCCATTCACCCCGATGGTTGTCAGAGGCCCAGACCAGAGAGCCCTGAGACAGGCCCGTGTCGACTGCCCTGGGGTGACAGGACTCGCCTGAGGCCTGGAAGCCTGAACTGGGCTCAGGGCTGCCAATGCCACTGGCAAGAGGGTGGTGGGGGCCTAAACGCTGGTGTCGTCATAGCATAGACAAGTGCTCTAGACACTGTGGGAGAAGGCCCCAGGTTGGGGGGGCTTGGCCCCAGCTCTGCAGCTAACCAGCAATATGGCCTTGGCCAAGTCACGCCCCTCCCAGAGCCACAGAGAGTGGGTGACGTGAATGGACGGAGCCCACACTGGGCTGTGGCGGAGGCTGTGCCCCGGGTGATCGGCCCCGGCACACGCAGCCCTATAGATCTCGGCAAACTGACCCAGTCTGCACCATGGCGGCCCCTCGTGAAACGGAACCATCACATGGCGCCCTCCCTCAGGCAGCAGAGCTGACAGTCCTAGGGAGAAGGCTGCCAAGGTCAAAAGCGTTCAGGGAATATTGGATTAGCACGCCGTTCAAGGCTCACCCCTGTGGCTCCCAGAACAGTCACAGTTTGGGGCCCCAGACATCTCTGACCACAGGCTGTCGGTCTGAATGACACTGTGCGAGTGGGGGGGACACACCAGTCCCCCAGTACCGCCCAGCAATGAAGAAGAAAGTGTTTCCAGCAGACCTCAAGGGTGAGTCACCGACATTCTCCACATTTTGGCAATTTCCCAACCAGGAAGAGCACAAAGGCAGCCTTGGAGGCTCAAGAGCCCCAGGCAGGACCGGACAGTTCCAGATCAGCAGGGCCCGCAGAGGCACGCTGGCTCCAAGTGACCCAAGTGACCCAAGTGGCCCAAGCTCCTCACATTCCGCAACCATCTATCCCAGAGCGGGCGGTGGGCCCTGAAGGCCCCTCCATTGACCCTGGAGGGTCCTCAGATTGTCCAGCAAGGGCTCTGGGAGGCCTGTTTCCCCAAAGACCCTCTTGCCCGCTGCTCCCCAGACAGCGATGGGAGCTAGGCCCACCACCCACGAGGCTGGACATTCCCCTAGAGTGAGGGTGGGGCAGGTGCAGGGGACGCTGCTCAGCCTCAGCGGGCTGAGGCCGTCGAGGGGCCCTCCTGATCCTGTGCTATGGCTGCCGGGCGCCCGTCGTGGACGCGGACAGGCCAGGGCACCGGCACGAGAACCCACCAGCTGGGGAGGGGTCCCAGGGGCACCAGCGCAGAGTCAACTCACTGCAGGTGGGGGAGGGGTGGCTTCTCTGTCCTCGGCAGGACCGCTGGCCTGGCTGCGGCCTCAGGCATGGGCAGCTTCAGCACGGGAGGCCTGGGGGCCACCGGGGGCACAAAGAGTCTGGGCCTGGCTGCCTCCCCTGCGGGGGCCTCTTCAGCCATCTTTAAGAACTTGGGCTTGTTGGCTGGCACGGGTGGAGGCTCGGGCGTGGGTGGCCCCCGGGGGGACAGATGGAAGGACTTGAGCTTGTCACAGTTCCTAGAGGAGGCAGTGGCCACGGCGGCAGGGCTGGAGGCAGAGCCAGTCCCATGGCTGGGGACCCGGGGCTCTGGGCTGGGGCTGGCGCTCTCACGGAAGCAAGGGGGTTTCCGGAGGCTGGGCGTGGTTGGCAGGTGGCCCAGCGGGGGGTCACTCATTCTCCGGGAGGCCACGGGCACCCTGGGGCCAGGCTCAGGCCGCCTCAGGCCCAGCAGGTCCCTCTTGGAGTCCTCGGGAGCCGGGCTAGCATCAAGGAGGCCACGCTTAGGGGGCGGGGGTGGCAGCAGAGGGCTCGGGCCCTTGGAGGCAAACGAGTGAGCACGAGGCATGTCAGAGAAGGCTGGCTTCCTGGGTATGGGCACAGGAGGCGGGGGGTAGGCCGGCGGGTGGGTCAGGGTGTCTGCAGAGCAAAGAGACCCACTCAGTGATCAAATGTCACCTGCTGGAGGCTGGGTGACACCAACACCACCAACCTGCACCCCGTGGCCCCCCTCACCCCCCTCCATGCGCAGCCTGCATAAGCCTCCTGAGCCATCAGCTTCCCAGAAGTGGAGCTGAGAGGAAAGAGGCAAGGAGGACTCTGAGGACTCGCCTCAGGAAGGGGAGGCCGTGATTCCCACTAAGAGAGGTGAGGAGGACAGACAGGAGCAGACCGGGAAGAAGATGAGGGTTGCGTTTGCTCATGCTGTAAGAACATTGAGGGAGTGTGGGGTGGGCCGTCGGGCGCAGGTCTGGAGGGCAAGGGGAGATGCTGGCTGGAGAGGCCAGTGGAGTCAACAGGCTCTCGTGACACCAGCTGTCCCGGTGGCCTAAGACTGCCAGGAAAGGAGTGGGCAAGGCCTGAGTCCTGGGGTGGCCCAGCTCGTGTGGATGGCATTAAGGGGCCGGTGTGCGGCTGAGTGAGGGGGGAGGGGACCCGGAGCACAAGGAGCCTGGTGCCGAGCGGGGCAGCTGAGGAGTAGGGGGACAGACCAGGCCATGTCCAGCTCGACTCACCGGAGCTGAGTGCTACACTGGAGAATGGGGAGGCCACTGGAACCCGATCAGGAGATGTTTTGGGGAGAGGGAGGGGAAAGCCTGCTTGGAGTGGGGACTCGGAAGGGTGGGGAGGGAGTGTGCAGGCACTGGCTCTGGAGGTGCACAGCTGGAAGCAAAGTGAGGCCCCCACGCGCTCATCTCTAGCCACACATGGCCACAGTTCAGGGGCGGGGCAGATGGACATGGGCTGGAGCCATAGGAGGTTGAGGCACATGGCCCACAGGTGCTGATGGTGGCCCCAGAGGGAGGGGACCAGGAGGAGGGAAGGGGGCTGGACTTGCTGCACTTGAGGGGGGAGGGCTGGGGAGGGCAGAGGACAAGGTCATTGGAGGAGGAGGCAGAGGAACAGGGAGGCCAGGGGTAGAGGGATTGTCCCAAGTCCCCAGGACAGTGGAAGTGATAGTGGGTTGGGACAGATGGCAGGACAGAGGCATAGCCCTCTCCCATCTGGCTCTACGCTTCGCTGGGACACATATGTGATGCCTGGTACATGCCCTTCTCCCTTGCTAGGCGACACGCTTTGGGAGGTTGGTTGGGGGTGGGT
>NC_048228.1:108726829-108732118 GCF_002007445.2 Ailuropoda melanoleuca
TTGCTAGGCGACACGCTTTGGGAGGTTGGTTGGGGGTGGGTGGGTAAGGGACAGGCCAGCCTAGAGGTGCTCCAGGGGCTGTCGGCCACAGGGAACAGGCCCTGCCTTGGACCCACCCTCCCCTCAATGTCCCTCCTTCCCCACTCTCAGCCCCCAGGACCACCCCTGGCTCAGCATCACATGTGTGGAACACCCCACCTCACTAATTTGCAAACCACCACCCCCCTTCCATCCTGGGCTACGTGTGGAGGTTGGGGGATCAGGTGAGCAGAGCCAGCCAGAGTATACACCTCTTCTGTTCTGTTCCTCCTAATTCTTGGGCCACAAAAGGGAGACTGAGGCCACCCAGTGCAGTCCTCAGGCCAGCACTCCCAGCCTGGGAGGGGCTCTACTCCGGGTTCCAGTCCCATGGGCCCCCTAGGCTCAAGGGTCGCCCACCTACCCTCCAGCTCCACGGGCTCAGGGGAGTCAGGCTCCATGTACGAGTCGTCTTCGTCCTCATGCTCATAGTCTGTGAGGTAGACCAAGGGTCAGACCCAGGGGGGCCCAGGTCCAGCTGCACCCAGCAGTGGTGGGGCAGGGGCCCTTGGAACACTGGCAGCCAGGAGTCAGGGAGGCACAGGGCAGGGTATGAACCTAGGACCCAGGCTGACTGCCGAAGACAGCCAGATATGCCTCCCCTCCCTGGCGTCAGCGGCCGGGTATAGAGAGGCGGTGGGGCAGGGTACGCAGAGACAGGCCTCACCCTCATTGTCCGTGGGGTACGGGGGGAGGCTGATGTCCACAGGCCGCTCGACTGCACCATAGAAGCTGTCTGTGTCTGAGCTGGAGTCACTGAGAGCGGGGCAGGGGTGGGGGGCGGTGAGCACTGGGCTGGGGGAGTTCCTTTGCACTCACATATATGGATACACACGCACACCCTCGGACACGGAACTGATGCACAGACACACACACGGACACACGCAAAGCGAGAAAAGACACACACTCGAATAAGCTCCTCAGGGTGATAAACAGACCCGGGGACGGAGGCCGTGGTGCCTCCCTGCCACGCCCCTGCCTGACCAGACAGGCCCAGGCTTCAGGGCTGGCCCCACATCCCCACCTGCCCCGCAGAAACTACCAATGGCTGCATGCGCCTGCACACACACACACACACACACGCACACACGTACACTCCGGGCCAAGCTCCCAGAGGCAGGAGGTAAGCACCCGCGTCAAGCCCAGTGGCCCCGGCAACACAACGCCCCCCTCCCATGCCCAGGCCCACCTGGTGTCCAGGGGCAACTCCTTCTTCTCGTGGAAGTGGCCAATCTCCTTGCGCAGCAAAGCCATCCAGCTCTGTGGGTCAGTCAGGGTTGAAGTGGGTAAGGTGCTGCCCAGGGCAGGGCTCCCCCCTCGCCCCATCTCCCTCACCGCCTGGGCTGGTCTGCACGAAGGTCAGGGAGACCCCTGGGGCCCCACCTCAGCCCATCCAGAGCTCTTCCTGAGACAGTGTCTGAGTGCGTGGTGCTGGTACCAGGCCATAGGCTTGAGGATGGGCACCGGGAGCAGCACTCGCCCAGCTCCACGTCCCTGCCACAGCCCTCCCGGGCCTGGACGGTGGCCCTGCGAGCCCCCCACCCGTGAAGGCAGACTCACCTTGCGCTCGTCCTCAGAGGAGGCCGAGAAGAACCACGTGCGGTGCTTTTTGCTGATATGGACGATCTTGAAGGGGAAGACATTGTTGGACGTTGTCTCTTCAGCTGCCCGCATCACCCTGAGGGCACAGTGCCAGCGGTCACCCTCTGGTCAGCACAGCCTGGACGGGTCCTGGCGCCCCGCACCCACGGTGCCCCCAAGGATGCGGGCAGGTCAGGACGGTCCACCTTGCAGATGCTCCAGGCCAAAGGCCTAGATGCTTCAGGCAGAGGGAAGAGTGTAGGCAAGGACACGTCACCCTCGCTGCCCACCAGTGCCCCTCTACTCAGACGCCACCTGCCCACCTCGGCAGGCCTGCCTGTTGGGGGCCAGAACATGTCAGCCTCTGCCCTGCCCCCACTGCCCCTGTAGGGCATCCTGGAGAGCACTGGAGGGACATGACTTACTGTGGCCGCTCCCCCAAGCCTGGCTGGGGGAGCTGTATAGAGATCACAAAGTTTACCATGGGGGAGCACCACCGGGCCAGGTGCCTGGGGCAGGTGTGCCCAACCCCCAGGGTAAGGGTGCATATCCACCAGGCTGAGGGAAAGGGAAACATCCCTCCCCAGAGGACCCCAGAGCTCTGAACCACAAGGTCCTCCAGGCTCCTCCCCTCCTAGCAGTGTCCCCGTTAGCCTGGGGGCCTGGAACTGGGCTGGGCGCCTGGGCAAGGCCCCCTCACTGAGCTTATGACCAGGGTACAAGCCAAACCCTTGAGTCACTCAGTCCTTCCCCACATGGGACCTTCAGGTCCTCAAAGGCAGGAGGGATTGGGCCCTGCCAGGGAGTTGGGAGGCACAGACTCATGCCGCGGGGTGCCGGGCCCACCATGTGACACTAAAACCCAGAGCCCAGGAGTCTTACTTCACCCCTGCACTGCAGGCGCCCAGCGGTGTGGGGTGGGCCCGAGTGGGGCTAATGGGCCCTACCTTGCTGGCACTCCCCATCCCATCTAGAAGGCTCTGTCCCAGTGCCCACCTCCATTAGCAGGGAGGCACTTGCTGGATGAACCCAGCCCACGGCACGTGTAAAGCAAGGAACTGGCCCCGGCCTGGGAGGCCCCGAAGCCAGGGAGGCCTGAGGTGGAGTCGGTGCCTGGCCCCTTGGAAGGAGGCTACGGTAGCAGAGGCTGCTGGGTGGGCAGGGCGACGGAGCGGTGGCCGAACGGGGACTCTGGAGGCTCTGCCGGGAAGAGAGCAGGAAGCCCCAGCCTTGCTCCGGGCCCTTGTGGAGGCCCGCGGAAGACGGTGAGGAGGCCACATGGAGGCCGAGAGGGCGTGGGAGAGGCTGGACACCATCTGACGGGGTGGGGTGGGAGCCGTCTCAAGACAGCCTGGACTCCCGCGGGCGGGAACGAGGGACAGGCCGGCCGGGGCTCCCCGGGCGCGGGCAGCGGGCGCTTACCGGTTACAGCGGGCGCTTACCGGTTGTAGCCGCTCAGCGAGAAGGCGCCCTGCGGGCAGGCCGAGGTGCTGCTCTTGAAGTAGTAGACGCAGCGCTTGTGGACGATGACGAAGCGCAGGGGCCCTGAGGGCGGCGGCAACGCACACCTGAGCCTCGACGGCTGCGGGCCAGGCCCCCTCCGGCCCGTTCCCAGAGCCCCGGGTGACTAGGGCAGACCTCCGGCCCTTGAATCCCACTACGTGGAAGGGGAGGGAGCTGGGCTAGCATGCTGCCCCCTCACTAGGAGTCCACTGTGGGGCCCAATGTAAGCAATCCACGGGCAGGCTGACCGGCCCCAGAGCACCACCCCCAAGGCAGCCTGGCCACACCCCGGGCAGCGGGAGACCCTGACCAGCTGGGCTGGCTCAAGGAAAGGCAAAGCCGGGGCCAGAGGCCATAGCATGGGGAGCTCGTGCCCGGTCAGAGCGACAGGCAAGGCCCTGATGTTCTTTGGCCTTCAGTGTCTTGACGACTAGGCATCTCCCAGACCTGGGGGCTCCCACTTTCTGCCAACCTGCTGGCCAAGGGACCAGAGCCTTGGCCTCATGCAGCTCTGGAGGGCCAGCACCAAGCTGGGTCTCAGTTCCTTATGGGCCAGGACCAACTCGCTGAACACCCACTAGATGGTGCAAGGCCAGACCTACCAGGCCACCCAAGGCCCCCAGCCCCTGGCTGCAGAGGGAGGCTCCCCCAGACCGCTGGTCAGCACTGTGCACCAAATGCCCATCCTGTCTCCATTTTGCAGTAGCACCCCAAATCATCCCACAGTCCTGGGTAATGAGGAGGCTGACCTCAGGTCCCCCAGGGGGTGCTGACCACCACGCAGGGAAGGAAAACTCTGGAGGGCCCACCACGTCTGAGCAGAGGCTCAGAGATTCAGGTTGTTTGTCCACGGAGGTCCAACAGGGCAGTGGGGCCGCAGGGCTGGGGCTCAGCCCCATCCCCATATCCTCGCATCATGCTCCCTGCCACCCAGAGGACTCACATCTGAGCAATTGCAGCTGGGTGCCGCCCTTCTTGTGCAGGTAGCCAGCCTTGGCCACGCCCCCGGGCATGGTTAGCAAGTTCTGGGCACCAATGGCCTTCATCGGGACAGGCCAGTGCATCTCCTCGGCCGCCATGAAGCTGCAAAGAAAGGGAAAGGAGACACATCTCAGCCAGGGCCAGGGGACAGAAGACGGCTTAGCTGGAGGTAGGCAGTGGGAGACACTGTCGAGGTCCTGGAGACAGCATGAAGGGTCGAGGCAGCAAGGGGTAAGGAGCCTTTAGGAGGCCCCTGGCTTCCAGGTGGGACCCCAGGGAAAGAAAGGGCCACCTGGTCCACTTGGTCACCCCCTGGTCTATCTGGCCACACACCTGGGCCCCAGGGACCCTGAGAACGGAGTGCATCCCTTCACACACCTGCTGAACTCACGGCCCCATGGGGGCTAGGGGACAGCAGTGAGTGAATTCAAGAAACCATCGGCCCAGGTAAGTCAGGCCTGAGGTCATATCTGCCCTGTCTGCATGCCAGGTGAGCCTATGATGGAGCCTGCCAGGAAAGGCTTCCAGGGGGAGGTGACAAGGATCACAACTTAATGGACTTAAAGAGGTACGGGGCTAGGGCAGGCCATGGGCATCCTCTCCATCATCTCTGACCCTGACAAAGGAAGGGATGAGGGACATGGCCCAAATGCCCCACCCTCCATTCCTGCCTGCCCTTAGCCAGCTTCTGTCCAACCCTTTCTTAAGGGCCTGAGACCAGGAAGGAGGAAAGCAGGTAGCCCTGGGTCCCTGGTTCCCATCCTGGCTTGGCTCTCTGGGGATCCCTAGGCCGTAGTTGTTCGAGCTGTAAAATGGGAGCACAGAGTGGACACAGCCTGGCACACAGCACACGCCTGTCAGCAGTGGCCACGATGACCATCAGGTGGGTTGACTGGTATCCACCCTGTGTCCCCATCAGCAGCCCCCCACCCCGCCTTTCCAGCCTCCTGCTCATACTAGCCATTCTTCCTGAAACAGGCCAGGCTGTTGTTTCACACTCAGCCTCTGCCTAGAATGACTGACCACTCCCCCTTCTCACAAGAAGAACTCCTACTCATCCTTCAAGACCCAGGTTCAGAGTCCCGTCTTCTGGGAGGCATACGAATGGCCAGCCATACTCAGAACACCCCCCCACCCCGCCCCACA
>NC_048228.1:108732218-108742351 GCF_002007445.2 Ailuropoda melanoleuca
TTGCCGCCACGGGTCTCCACGCCCCCCCCCCCATTCCCTGCAGGGCCAGAGGTCCAGTCCTTGGCAGTTCCCACCTGCTTGGGTAGATGTGGGCTCCTCTCCTAGGAGACCCCAGGATGGCCAAAGGCGGGTGATGGCCTTGCTGGCCCCCCCCAGTATTCTGCCTCCTGACCACCTCTGGGCAGCAACCACCCCCCTTGTCTCAGTTCCCTCCCCAGCTTCCATTCTCTCCCCCCATCACCTCCACTTAGCACGTTCTCCCCCACCCACACATGCCATTCCCATCACCACTGTTCCAGATCTCCAGGGCCTCATCATGCACGCTTGGCCTTTCCAGATCCAGCCCCCATGGATCTTTCTCAGGGGCTCTCTTCTTGCTCTCCACCTCCCTCGTACATGTCCCATCCAGACCCCGTGGCTCCTGAATCCAGGACCTACAACCACCAAGCACCACCTCCAGCCTACAGTCCACAGTTTCCACTGGCTGCAGTTGCAACCAAACTCACTCAGCCCCCAAGAATTGGTTTGAATGAACAAATCATCATCAACTCCTCCAAACATAGAAGAGGAAGGAACGCGCTCTGTAAGGCCAGCAGTAGCCTGATACCAAGACCAAAGACATCACAAGAAAGCTACAGACCCATAACCCTTATGATCCTAGACCTCAAAATCCTCACCAAGGGGTGCCTGGGTGGCTCAGTCAGTTAAGTGTCAGACTCTTGATTTCAGCTCAGGTCATGATCTCTTGTGAGACTGAGCCCCATGTCAGGCTCCATGCTGGGCATGGAGCCTGCTTAAGATTTTCTCTCTCTGCCCGTTCCCCCTTCTTTCCCTCCCTCCTCTAAAAAAAATGCTCACCAAAATACTAGCAAATTGAATTCAGCAGCATGTAAAAAGGACTCTACACCATGCTAGGTGTGATATATCCCAGGAATACAAGGGTAACACTTAAAATTCAATGATTATAATATATCATACCAATTAAAAAAAAAAAGACAGAAACCACACAATCATCTCAACAGACACAGAAAAAGCATCTGACAAAATCTGACAATCTTTCACGATAGGAACGACACTCAACAAACTAGGAATAGGAGAAAACTTCCTCAACATGGTAAGTGGTGTTTATGAAAAACCCACAGCCAACATCACCCTCAAGGGTAAAAGACTGAAAGTTTTCCCCTAAGAACAGGGACAAGGCAAAGACATCTGCTCTTGGTGTTTCTATTCAACCTGCACCAGAGCTGCTAGCCAGTGCAATTAGGCAAGAAAAAGAAATAAAGATATACAGATTAGAAATAAATAAGTAAAACTATTCACAACTTAGATGGTTATGTATACAAAAACACCAGGGAACCCACTAAAAAGTGATTAGAACTGATAAACAAGCTAGCAGGATATAAGATCAATACACAAAAGCCAGTCATACTTCTACATACTAGCAGTGAACAGTCCAAAAATGAGAGTTAGCTCAAGTGTCCCCTCTTTCAGGTGGTCTTCCCTGACCTCTAGGGAGTCCTATGTCCCTCCGTGGGGCTAGCACAGCTTTTCCTCCATGTAACACTGACCACACAGCTTGTCACTGTTCCCCATCCTCACCAGCTCAGTGGGTGGTAGGGACTGCACTTGCCTGGAAGGCACAGAATGCCAAAATATAGCCCCCACCCTGGCATACTGCATCCTCCCCAATCTGTAAGGAGACCTGGCATGTCTGTTGGGCAGGGGCATCTACTGTGAGGACGGATGGAACCCACCACTTCTTGCTCCGCACCTGGGGGAAATTGGAGGGGAGGAGTTGGGACAATTTACAGCCCCACTCTGGCTCAGCTCAGTGGCCAGGCAGGTATAGGCCCATGAGAGCCTCGCTCTTGCCTGGCCACAGTCTCTCTGTGGGCAGGATGAGGGCTCTTAGGCGCCCAGCCCCACCTTGGGTGGGGAGGGTGGGTGGTGACTGACTTCGGTTGTGCTCACCTTCACCTCCCCTAGTAATGTCCTCGCTTCAGGGACAGATCCCAACATCCTCTGCTCCTTTCCAGAGGATGGACCATCGGGGAAACCCATCCTGATGCCCCCAAAGCCTCGCACCCTACCTGGCTCTGCCTGCACCAGTGGGTGAGCTGGGTTGGCACCTGACCAAGAGCCGAGTGCCAGGCCAGGATGGAACAGAAAAGGGAAGGAAATGGTGGCTGAGGGTAGGGGTGATGACGGGCCGTGGTGACTGAGATGACCATGCAGCTTTTGGGGACTTTCAGTCCAACTCAAAGACTCCAGCTCCACTGGTGCCTGGGGAAATTGAGGGGAGTCCCCAAGAAACACCCACACTCCTGGCCAGCCTGGCCTCCCTGGCCACCTCCCTCTATGCTCATGGTGTCGCCCAGCACCCAGACAGTTAAACACCACTCACTCATCCCATGGGCTCATCAGCAGGAAGCTTCAGTCCCTTCTTCAGGGGCAGACACAGCAGTGGGGCCCCTTCCTGTGCTGGGGGTAGGGGGTGGGTGCCTGCTGAGCCACCCTGGGTGGGAGCTATCAGGGAGAGTGCTGGAGGCCTGGGCTCCAATCCCACCAGGCCTATCCTCCACTGAGCTGCTGCTTCCTCTCATTTAAAGTGGGCACAGAGTCCAGTCTTCACAGCACCCCAACACCCCTCAGGGCATCTATCCCTGCACAGGAGGGTACCGAGGCCGCCCAGCGAGCTGGCAGCAGGGGCCGCACTAGCTTGCCATGCTGGGAGGGGCACTGTTCCCTGCAGCTCAGAGGAGCTGTCTGGGGCAGGATTCTGATGACACAAAGGTGGGTGTTAAGTGCCCAGCATGGTGGTGGCTGCTGGGCTCCGTGAACCCTTCCAGAAGGTGTGTCATCTTTGTGTGCTCCATGTGCACTAGCAAAGGCAGCTGCCCCAGGCACACTCTCTGGTCTCTGCTCCGGCACTCCCCCCTGACCTTCTCTTAAAGTTGAGATTAGTCCGGGTGACCGGAGGCCTGAGGTGCAGGGACGGGGGCAGAGCAGATGGGTGAACACCACTCTGGCCCACAGACAGCCCTCGTCGAGTTCTGCGAAGCACAGGCTCGGCGGGTCCCACCCCCCCCCATGCAGCTGTGAGCCCCAGCAGTGTGTGGTCACCCCTGCACACACCCGCGTGTGAGCTGAGGCTCTGCACCCCCAGTCAGTGTGTCAGGCAGTGTGCTCAGACAGGCTGCGCATTGGTGTGTGTGCATGCGTGTGCACGTGTGAGCCTGTGCACGAAAGAGCCTGTGCACGAGAGCGGAGCAGGGGCCCTGGAGGCCAAGCTCCCGTGGCTGTCCTTTTTCACACCCGCAGACACAGCCCTGGCTGTGGTGAGGGAGCTGGCGCCTCGAGTGACTGCAGAGTCAGAGGGTTCCCATCAGTGCTGACCAGATCGGTCCCGGAACTGCAGTACACAGTGGGGCTGGGGTCCCCGAGTGCACTCGTTCACACGCGCGTGCACACACACACGCACAGTCTGACTCATCATACACACGCACGCACATGTACACACTCAACGGCACACATATACACACACATACACACTCAGGCACGTATTCATTCACACACTCACTCATTCTTAGACATAACACTCATTCTCCCACACACTCCAGCGCACTGTATACTCGCACGTATTTATGGACACACTGGTACATACTCATCCATTCCCTTGTAAGCAAACACACACACAGCCTCCAGAGGCTAACGGGATCCTTTTTGGGTCCCCCCCCGAGGCCCTGGACTGGCAGCCCAAGCATCGGTCAGAATCATCGTCACCACCCTCGAGCCCTGCGTGGGCCCAGGGCCAAGTTCCACCTGCCAGCTCCTTAAGTCCCACAGGCTTGGTGCTTTACTCCCACTTTACAGACTAGAACAGTGGGGCTGGGAGAAGCACACTTGGGTGCTCACCACTGGCCACGCTCTGTGGTTCTCGGGTATCCCCCCATGTCATCATCCCAGCATGCCCTGACGTGCGAGCCAGCATCATCCCCACGCCACTGATGAAGACATCGAGAGGCTGAGTAACTTGCCCAAAGTTACACAGCCAGTAAACACGGGGCAGCCACTCCCCCAGCCTGGCACCCGGCAGGCACTAGGTGGCGGTGGGCACACAGCGCCTCACACACAGCCCATCTGTTCTCCCTTTTCAGTACCCCCCCACCTTCCCAGAATCTTTCTCTGTAAGAGAATCAAAACCAACAATCTCCTACGGAGGCCAGAGGCCGGGAGCAGCCATGCCGGTGGGACAGGGCGTGACCTGGGCTTCACAAGGAGAGCCCCGAGCCCCTCAGCTCTGTGCCAGAACCCCAAGCACGCTCTCCCCAGGCACACACACACACACACAATCACATAGGACCCAAACGGCAAGGCCATCCCGCCGCGTATGTGGGGCCCCAACCTGGGCCTCCACCTCCCTGCCAACCACAGGCTGAGCCGCACATGGTGGGGGGCAGTGGGGCTCCCAGGGGGCCCCACCCAGCTCTCGGGGCTCTCCTCACAGCCTGTCAGCTCCGGAGTCCAGAGCTCAGCCTCCCTGGAGCCTGCAAACACAGGGCCAGCGGCACCTCCCAAGCCCCAAGTCCCTGGGGCAGCCCCACTGACCTGATAGCAGTGACCCGGCACATGGCTCTGCTCCTATCTGTGGACGGGCTAGGGGCAGGTGTCCTGAGGCCCCGGGAGGCCATGAGATTCAGGGGTTGCAGGGCAGATCTGCAGCCTGCCTCCCCCAGGCAGGGGAGGCCTGATGCCCCAACATCGCTCTGAGTGCCGCCCAGCTCCACAGCCCCCTCCTGCTGACAGCCTCCTGCTACATCTGGGGCCTGTGGCCGCCAGGGCTTCCTCCCCACCCGACACTTCCTGTTGCCGGGTCCTTGGGCAGCCCCGGCTAGCCAGCACTTCCTGCCTTCTACCCTCCAAGGTCCTGAGGCCCAGCTGAGACCCAGGGCAGCACCTTCCGTCAGCACTGTTAGGCCTGCGGAGTTTCAGCCGACCCCTCCTCCCATCCCATACTGTGGTCAGAGACCACAGCTCTCCAGGCCCCAGGGCAAGGCCAGCTTCGTCCCCTGGGAGGAAGCTCCCTGCTGGTCCCCCGAGACATACTCCCATGACCACCTCTGCAGACTTGGCTTCTTTCCAGCAAATCACTGAAGCCCCTTCACAGCTGGGGTGTCAGACTCTGTCTCCTTGGCCCCAGAAGCCCCCTCCCTCCTCCAAGAAGCCGGCAGGGAGCTCACTACCTCCATCTGTCTGCCGTTTGACCCCAACAGACCAAGGAACCAGGTTCCCTGCCTAGGCCCAGGCATTTCCCTTCACCCTCCCTCCCTCCTCTACCACGGGCCTCCCCCACTCCCCTGCCAGGCACAGCCTCCGTGCCGAGCTGGGCTTACATGCCTCTGGTGATCACCATTCTGCGGGCGCTGCCAACGCCAGGCCCCACCCCAGGTCCCACTCGGGCCCCTGCCAGGCCTACACTGCCCCACCAAGTTGGGCTTCCTCCCCTGCCCAGACCCACAGCCAAAAATTTGGGGAGCAGGGATGCAAACCCAGACTGCTTGGTACTAAGCCCCCACATCCCCTGCCTCTCCTGTCCTGAGCTTAGGTCCGACAGAGGACAGGAGGCCAAAGGAAGGAGCACTCCAGGATGACCCCCACAGCAGGATTTGAGAGACCACAGACCACGGGGTACCCGGGAGTTGCTAACTGTCTTGTCCAGCAGGTTTTCTGGGGCATGCCCCCCACAATCGACCATGCTGGCACCCAGCCATCCTGCATACTTGTCGTTGGGGCACTGGAGGAGGGCAGCTCCCGGGCTGGGAGGCCTCCATCTCCCACTTTGTCCACAGCCCCAGGCCTCTGCCAAGGCCATCATGCCACCTGGGGGACTGTCTGGAGTCACAGACCGCCTGCGTCTCTTGGAGGGCAGGGAGCTTAGGCTTTGTGTTTGAGTTCCCCCCAGGCTGGGCACAGCCCCCCTGGCCTCCCCATGCCTGAGCCAGCCTCAGTGCCCTCTGGTGGCGGAGGGCAGACTGTGCCTTTGGCAGAAAGCTGGCCACAGCAGACAGAGGCTTAGAGGTGGGCTTCTCCCCCTTCCTCCCCTTTGCAGCTTGCCCAGGGTGAATAATTGACCCCAGAGCAAGACACACTGGACACTTAGCCTACCTCCATCCTGCGACAGCTATGTGGCCTCAACCTACTTAGCCCCTCTGAGCCTCAGTTTCTTTGTCTGTGCAATGGGTGCTGAGGGTGGAGATAAAGCAGCAGGTAAGGAGCACCTGGGCCATGAACCAGCCGGGACAAGCCAGGGGGGCAGTTCTGGGCTGGGGTGGGGGCCTCGGCCTCAAGGGGCTATGGGGTGGGGAGAAGGTGGCAGGCCCAGCAGGCGCTAGATCAGGGGAGGCCTCCAGAGGAGGGGCCGGGTCTGACAGAGGAGGTGGGGTGTGCTGGGAGGGGCTGGGGTGAGGACGTCAACGACAGGACAGGGGCTCAGGGCAACATCCAGGGTGGGGAAGAGTCCAGGGGCCACAAGGTGGCTGAGGCCCAGGGAGGCTGGGGGACAGGCGTGGGGGTGAGAACCTGCCGGCACAAGAACCAGGAGCCAGCCAGCCCTCCCTGGGATGTACCACCCCTCACTGGACAGAAGGATGGACGAAGAGGCCTGCGGTCAAGGCAGCAGCCAGGGCGTCCCCATAGTCAGACCTACGTTGGCCCCTTCTCCAACCTGAGTTTCCCTATGGGAGGCTGAGGTCAGGAGTCCCGGGCTGCTCCGTGACCTCTGCAGGCTCCTCTTCCCGGGCCTCAGTTTCTCCATGTGCCATCCTACCTCCTGAGGCAGCACTTGACCCTTGCAGCGAATCACGGCGCCATCTACCTTCCTGAAAACAGAGCTCGCTCCAATAACGGCAGCTCCATGACCTCGTGCGGTGTGTAGAAATAGCCACGGAAACGATCCCACACCAGCATCCGCGCAGCAAGACGCGTGAGGCTGGGGCAGGGCTGGGGCCCCGCGTCTGGCGGCTCTGGACTTCTACCCCACCCTCCCCAAGTTGCAGCTCCTCCCCCCACCCTAAGGGCAGACCCCTCAAAGTGCCAGGCGTGGGGACCCCTCCACCTTGCCGGACATAGGGCACTTACCAGTATGGGTGGGCGCCAGCCAGCAGGGCCAGGCAGGGGCCAAGGGTCAGCCTGGGAAAAAGAGAGAGGGAGAGCTTTCACTCTGGCTTCCCAGGGTCCTCAAGCTCTCAGAATAAGATGCTTCGTATCAGTCCCTCCTGCAGGGCCTGGGTCTGCCCAGAGCCAGCCCTAGGACCCCCAGCCACAAACCCCCTACTCTCTCTGAGCCTCACTCTTCTCTCCATACCTGGGGCTGGGAGCTGCCTTCCAGAGCAACGTGGCCGGGATGGTACTGGGCCAAGGGTGGTGTAGAGGGTGGAGCCCTGCCTGGGGTCACCTGGGGTAATGGACTACGTGTGGGTCCCCAAAGAGATGTGTCTAAGCCTTAGCCCCCAGGAGCTACGGATGTGACCTTATTTGGAAAAGGGACCTTTGCCTACGTCATTAAGGATCTCATCCTGCATTAGCCAGATGGGCCCTAAATCCAGTAACAAGTGTCCTTATAAGACGAGGAGATAGAGAAGATCGTATGAAGACAAGGGCGCAGACTGAAGTGAGGTGCACACAAGCCAAAGCCGCCACGGATTTCTGCAGCCGCCAGAAGGTGGGAAGGCAAGGAAGGGCCCTCCTCCAGAGCCTCTGGAGGGAGCCTGGTCCTGCAGACACCAGGATTTGGGACTTCTGGCCTCCAGGAATCTGGGAGAGTAAATGTCTGTCGTTCGAAGCCCCTGGGGTGTGGTATGTTGTTAGGGCAGCCTTGGGAAACTATTATACATGGGGACCCCCCCCCCAAGTCCTTTCCCTGGACCAACTTCATTTGACGTCCTGGGTGTGTCCTGCAGGGAGAGGCCGGTTTTGTGGACAGCCCCCCCCCACCCCGTGGGCACCCAGCTGGACGGAGCAAGTCCGAGCTGGCCTCCTTGGCTGTGCACAGCCTCCTGCAGGCCTGGCCCCCCACTCCCCACCCCTCCCAAGCACATGATCAGATGCCACCTCCACCCACACCCACCAGACTTGCTGGGCCCATCTCCTGCCTCAGCCTCCTGCTCACAGCCCTGCCCAGCCCTTCCCTGGCACATGTCCCATGAGGCAGAGGTCAGGCTGGTTCCCCGGCCAAGTATATGGGGTCTGGCCCCTGCTTCCTGCCCTGAGTCTTCATGCCCCACGCCCAGTACGTGCAATCCCTTCTACCTGCAGACTCAATCCTCTCCAACACACACTCCCTCATCCTTTGAAAACAGAACCACCTACAGCCTCACACCCTCCTCTGAAATCTCCACATGGCCTTATGCACTCATGTGGATATCCCCAGCCCCAGCACTCCCCACTGGCCTGGGTCCCTCTGAATGCCCAGAGCCAGGGTGGTGTCTAGCCCAAGGCAGGCCAAAAACCAGATGGATGGATGGATGGACAGATGGGTTCAGAGTCACGTCTACGCACACGGCCATCCCCCTGACATGGGCTAGGCTGTAACCAGCACAGGCCTAGACCGTCCCTCAGAGCCAGAGTGAAGAACTCTGACTTAGGGCAAATCTGACCCTCCATGACACCGGATGTCCAGGGTGGTCAGCTAAGGCCCATCCATGCCCCAGAACCTCGCCTTGGGGAGACGAGTGGCTAATTGCAAAACACAGAACAAGTCAACGCATCGGAGCCTGCCAGGGTCCCCACAAAGACAGCAGTGTGCTGGGGCTGAGAAGGCGCCCCGGTGTTTCTTAAGGCTACCCAGGGTAGAGGCAGGAGGCAGCCCAGCCACTCGTGTGTCCAAGGGCGAAGGAAATGAAGGGAAGGGCAGAAAGAGGCCCCCATGCCCCACTGCCCACATGGGGCGTGGGCTTCTGGGCCCAGCTGGGAGCAGGGGTAGGGTTTCTGCTCTGCGACACCTGGCCCTCAAGCTGTGTCCCCACACAAGACTCACAAAGCCCACCCACCCCAGGAAGCTGCAGCGGCCCACAGCACCCGGAGCCTTCCTCTCCCAGGCCAAGTATGTCTGCCTCTAGCAAACACTCCCAAGCTGGGCAGCGTGCAGAGCTGAGCTGGGGCCCTCAGAGTCGGGGCTGCCTGTGGGCCTCGCACCAGGGGCAGAGCACGCTCCAGCCGAGAGAGTCGAGTCCGAGTCCGGAGAGGGCAAGGATCCCTAGCCAGAGGCGGGAGGCGGGGCCTGGCCAGGCAGGAAGGAGGATGGCTGGAGCTGCAGGCCAAGGGGCCCCATCCGAGGGTCAGGGTCAGGACGGTCAGGACGAGGGACGAGGTTCACCGTAGGTGGTGGTGAGGGGCAGGCTGGGTCTGGGGGAAGCGCAAACAGGAGCCACGCTCCTGCCTCAAACCCCGAGCCAGCAAAGGCGGCTCAGGATTCACACTTCAGTTCATCACAACACAGACAAGTTTGCACCTTTTAATCACTTGAGAAAAAATTCTCCAGAGCGCTGATGTGTGGGTCCGGTCCCCCCCACCCCCTTAGCTCCTGGCCTGCTGCCCGTGGAGGCTGCCTGCCTCTCCTGTCAGCCTTGCCCCAGGAGTGCTACACCCAAGACAGGCGCTCGGTCCTGCCGGCCCCAGGGGCTCCCCAGAAGAGGGCCGCTCCACCCCCCACGGTAGGCAGGAGACCACAGCGGCGACTGTTCAGGTGTCCCTGGGGACTCCTAAACTTGCGGCCCACTCTGAGTCTCAGCTTTCTCCTCTGAGGAGTGGGGCTGACTGCTCTGGTATGCGGTCGTCCCGAGGACCATCTGGCACGGCTAGTGGGCAAGGACACTTGAGGGGCACCTGGTCGCCGGCATTCTGTTGGCAACACCATCAGCACAGTCATGCTCCAAAGGGGAGCGTTCTCTCCACCCATCCCGCTCAGGGCTGGGCAACACCTTCCACAGGCCCCGCTGAGTCTGGACCCCTGACCACTCCAGTCTCCTTGCCCACCACTGGCCCTACTCCCAGCCACACTCCCACAATGCTGGGAATTCCACCCGGGGGTGACTCCCAGCACACACAGGCCTCCGGCTACACTAGCCCGCCCCCCC
>NC_048228.1:108742451-108783047 GCF_002007445.2 Ailuropoda melanoleuca
CACCCTGACTCGCTGGGTGCCCGTGGTCTCCGCAGCATCCAGTTCCGGAGGCTCATTTGCTGAATTAAACCATTCATCTTGTCTCGAGTCCCCCTACTTCTCCATCCCTGGGGGCCTCTGGCTACGTGACAGATGCCCAGTATGGGGGCTTTGGCGCCCACCAAGCAGGGCCTGGACCCCTCCCCAGAGGGACTTCCTCCAGCCTGTGTCCTTACCCACAAAGCAAGTTCGGTGGCCGTCACTGATGAGGCAGTGGAGCCAGACCATGCACCCTCACCTCCCAAGAGCCTGTGGGCCACGCCCGAGACAGACATGGCTGCCCAACACTGCTGCTGACCTTCCAGGGGTCAAGGGAATGTGGTTGGCCAGGAGACCTGCTGAGCACCTCTGTCGGGATACCCAGAAACAAAGAGACCATCTCCTCTGAGGTTGGAGCCCAGCTGACCTCTAGCCAGATGAGGAGCCAATGGAGAGCAAGCCTTCCCCCAGTCCAGCCGGCTCCCCCTCCGGCTGTCCTGGGCCGCAGTGCCTGCTGCTCAGGTCATGCCGCACTGACTCCCCCAATACTCACTGAGCCCCCACCCTGCGCAGCAGCAGAAGCCTCCAGAAGATGGTCTGGCACTGGGTGCTAGGCCTGCCTCCCTAGCCAGACAGGGCCTGGTCCCACCCCCAAAAGAGGGCCCAGTTTCTGCCACCAGCCCCAGGCCGGCCTCCTTAGGAACAAACCCTCCTGGGGACACCTCTCCCACACGCACATCCCACGCGGACAGACACCCCACTTGCCGAGGCCGAGGCAGGGGGGTCATGAAGGCTAGGATGCTTTCCTTCCTGCAGTCCCCTCTTGATAGAGAAGGCCAGGCCAACAGGCCGGGGCTGGAATGTCCACCCAGCACCAATGCGGCAGCTCCATGGCCCACTCGGTCCCCAGTCGCTGCAGGGTAAACGCTGCCCTGCTCCTCCAGTGAGGAAGTGGAGGCTAAGCCGGCTTCGGCGTGGCCACCCAGCCAGCACTGCCCATGGGACCCACACCACAGAGCCTGGCACCTCCTGCCCAGGCTAGCTCTAAGGGGGCACAGCAAGAGGAGGAGCCCCTGAGCCTCCTCTCAGGAAGGACAGTGGTTCCCACCTGGGCAGAATGCACACCAGCCCAGAGGGCAACTGGAAGAGAGCCGGGGGCTCTAGGCAGCATCAGAGCTCTGGGCAGAAGGCTGCAGGGCACAGGGTGGGACAGACCATGCGGGGTGCAGGTGCACACCAGCCTGTCCTTGCGGGCTGAGTTTGCTGGTTTTAAACTCATGTCCAAGGCCCAGGGGGAGCCCAGTCAGGAGACATTTGGCCACAAGCTCTCACTCTGAGCCCTGCTCACCACTGCCAAATCCCATGGCGGGAGGGGGTCTGGCTCACCCTGGAATGAGGTCTGGCAAGAAGCAGAACCCAGGAGGCCTCAGAGTCTCCATCGGGAACATGGCCTGTCCCAAGAGCAGGCGGGCTCAGCAGTGCAAGCAGGGCCGAGGCCAGGTGCTCCGTGCTAGGCTGCGTGGACAGACAGGTCCACACTCCAGCAGAGGTTCTAATGAAGTGACGGAGCAGGCAGTTAGGTATTCTGGGAATAGCATCTCTGTCAGGAAGGGAGGGGCCCTACAGAGCCATGGCCGAACCCCACTGGATAGCTAAGAAAACAGAGCAGTAAGGGCCAGAGGACCGTCATTGCTGTCCACCGCTGGGCTGGGCTGGGCAGGGCAGGAGTCATGGGGGCCTGGTCTCTCCTGCACATAGCATTACCCCAACCCCTAAGTTCTCCTGGTATTGGGGCAGTCAGGGCACCGCCACCTGCCAGCAAACACCACACCCTTCACCCCAGGATCCAAGCTGGCCTCACCCTCTATCTATGGCTCCCAATCTGCTGGGGACGCAGCCACTTCTGACTCACATTCTTGTGACAACCATTCCACCCAGACATGGTGACACATCAGCCAGCACCCTCAGAGCAATCTTCCACATGAAGGAGCCAAGCAAGGAAATCACATGGAGGGCGTCAAGGATAGGAAGCAACTTGTGCAAAGGGCCTGGGGTTGGGCTAGGAGGAGGCATGCACCTTCAGACAAGAGGAACAAAAGCAGGCTCATTGCAGAACTGAGTGTGGAGGAGATCTCAGACGTGTCCCCGGGCAGAGCTCCCAGGCCAGGGTCCCATTCAGGCCTAGGCACCAGTCCCGGCTTCACTTATTTGCACTGCGGAAGTGGCACAAGTCACTTTACACCTTAAGCCTCACTTCCTCATTCCCCAAATGGGCTCATCACTGATGGCACCCTGAGGACCAAAGAAGACAGCTCACAGAAACTCTAATACAGGCACTTGGCCCCCAGCACTGGGTCCCAGGGCCTCTAAGCATAGAGGGCCCCTGCTCAGCCCAGATCTCAGCACCGGGGCAAAGCGACATGGGAACACAGCGGGCTTACCGAGAACTGAGGCTTATGCTAGGGTGGGATGGGAGTAGAGGAGGCAGCCGGAGAGACCCAGCCCCATGGCTCCTTGCAGGGGCCAGAGGTCAGCCATGACGGGCACACCATACACACACCGGCTGTGTGCCCAGGCCAGGCCAAGGCAGCTGCACCAGCCCTCCGCACTGGCAGCTACTTGCCAAGGCATCTTGGGACAGGCCACCAGGGACACAGCCGTGACCGTAGCAGCCAGTGGCCTTGGCTGCTCTGCCATCTGTCCCACTACCCATCTCATTAGTATCTTTCCTGCCACGCACTCCTCAGCACTTTACCATTCCGCCGGTCAGGGTCCCTGGGTCAGGGCCCAGGGGCACAGGAGGTGTGGCCCCAGTCTGCATCCTCTGGCTGGGGGTCTGACCACTGTGGGTCCCTGGAACCCTCACTCACCAGGAACCCCAGTTCACCATCTGTCCAATGGGGTTCTGGCCTCCCGCCCCCCTGCCCCAGGCCAAGAACCCAGCACCAGAGTCCACACAAGAGTCCTTCCCTCCTCCTGCTCATTTCAGACTTTTAGAGTCAATTCTTCTGTTTTAATCCACTTGCTGTTATCCTTTTATCCCTAATGCTAACATTTCTAAGCTGTTTTCAGACCACTTTCGTTTTTAACACTATTGATTAGTTTTGACTCTCTGAGATTTTATTTTATTCCATTGTCTTTTGCTTTTGGTCACATTTTACTCATTAGTAAATTTTATTTTATTTATTTATTTTTTAAAGATTTTATTTATTTGACAAAGAGAGAGTAAGAGAGAGCGCGAGAGGGGGGAGGGTCAGAGGGAGAAGCAGACTCCCCGCTGGGCAGGGAGCTCAACGTAGGACTCCATCTCTGGACTCCAGGATCATGACCTGAGCCCAAGACAGACGCTTAACGCTTAACGACTGAGCCACCCAGGCGCCCTCGTTAGTAAATTTTAGGTTGGCCTCAGGAGGTATCACACGTGGGCAGGGTCTTGCCCTCTCACTGGCTACCTCCTGGGGTCACCCACAGGCCGGGAGAGGGGGCACTATGGTGTCAGGCCAGCCCCCTCTCTGGGCTGCAGTGGGCAAGGCGGGGGGTGGAGCAGGCTGCAGCCACTCCCAGGCCTGGGCCTCCGCCTCTCCTCCGCCTCCGCACAGAGACAGGGAGACAGGGACAGGCCCAGAAGGGAGGGAGCTGGAGAGAGGACATAGGAAGAGGCAAGGCAGAGGGGCGGAAGAGGGAAGTAGGATCAGGCCAGCACCCCCCCACCCCAGAGGAACTGAGAGCAGTGTGTTCCTCCTCCACCTTGGGAACCCCAGGCCTGGGCGCTGGACAAGATGACTCACAGTGGCTGGCCCCCACCCGCACCCTCAGCGCAGGCCCACAGAGGGACCAGACTGTTCCCAGGCGCCCTCACACTGCCCCATTGTTCAGAGGCCCAGTGAGGAAAAAGGTCTGGCAGAGGCCCAGGTTGGCAGGGAAAGAGGCCCAGTCCCCAGTCTCCCCCACCCCTACCAGAGCAATTTAGGCCCTCCATCAGGGAGGGGGGGGGGTCGGGTCTCCATCCAGCCATCCCGCTGTCCTCCACACTGTCCCCTTTCCAAGGCCAGTGTCCTGTGAGATCCTGCACCCAGACCCAGCCCCCTGTTCCCCCGCCCCAGATCCTCGTGGCTCTGAGCCGCTGTCCCAGCCACAGCAGACAGGTGGTTCTCCCAGGTGACTGCACTCAGGCTCGAGTTCAAGGTCCTGACCCGGCTGGCGCTCAGCCAGGCCATACACCTCACACACCCCACCTCGACCTCCTCACACTATCTCCACCTGACAAACTCCTGCCTGGTCTTCAGCCCCAGCTCAGATCACCCAGGACACTTCCTGGTGCCCCACAGTCAGGCCTGGAGGTTCTGAGTCAGCAGGGCTGGAAAAGAGGGCCTCTGGTGGGCGCTCACCCCACTGCTGCCTCGGGGTCCCGGGCCAGGCCCTTCCTGCGGTGGAAAGCTCCAGTCAGACCCCCAGACCCGTATGGGCCCATGGCCAGGGCTCTCCCGTCAGCCCACCTTCTCTACATCCTAGACCCCGCACAAGACCCTTGGAAAGCTTCATCAGACCCCGCAGGCCAAGCGCCTGCCTCGCCCTGCCCCTCGGGGCCGCCATGGACACAGTGAACACTCACCTAGCACTCAGTCAGGCTCGCAGAGCGCGGAGGCTTCTGGAGGCTCCTGCTAGTCAGCAGGGCCAGGAACCAAGCTCTGGCGTGCCAGCCCCCAAGGCCTCCTCCTGGCGGAGAACCTGCCACGAGGCTGGGGCAGCCTGCACCGAGTGGGGAGGGGGTACAGCTCGGGGCTGCTACAGGAACACCCTCCCCTTCCCTAGGGAGACAGCCACAGGGTCATGCCACTGTGGGCCAGAAAAGCCAGCAAAGAAGACTGGGGTGCGGAGTCAGTACCACCAGGGCCCAGGGCTATCCCAGGCTTACCAGCTCTGTCTCTCCCACAGCCCCAGGGGTCCCTCAGTGAGGGGGTCACTGACTCCACCTGAGTCAGCGGACCCCTTGTCCCCACCATGAGCCTAGCCCGCCTGCAGGTCTGACCCTCCCGACACACTTCCACCCACACTTCCCCACAACCATGGCTGCAGGGGGACGGGGTCTGTGGGAGGGTCTCCAGACCTGAATGAGCTTTGAAAATAGAAACCAACCCCTGCTCGAGACCCTCCCATGCCCCGGGACCTGACCTCTGCACACCCTCTGCCTTTTCCACGCCTCTCCTTTAGAGCCTCCCCACCAGCACACCTCGTGGGACCCTTGGCCTGGCCTCCTCTGTCCCCTTCCTATTCCACCTCATGGAGGCCCCACCATGGATGCCCCCACAGCATCTCCCGTGCCAGTCCTGGGAGCTGCTCACTAGCAGGGCCAGGACCAGCAGGCCAGGCACCCAGCAGGGCTCCGTGCAGGGCAGGTCTTTGAAGGGTACGTGACTCAACATGGAGGCCATTGGCTTGGGCTTCCTGAGACCCAGCCCCGGAGCAGCAGCCCTGCAGTGCCTGGCTGTCGGGAAGCTTGGCGCAGGGCCTCCCAGATCCCCTCAGGAGCGGCGTCTCTTTCTCAACTTTCTTCCTTCCCCAGCACCTTCCTGCCCCACAGTCGGCACTGCTACCACCGACCACAGCATTGTACCCTCCAGTCGCAGTCTCAGGAAAATGGGAAGACTGGTTTCAGAGAGTTCCCGCCCCAGGGGGCAAACCTTCCGAACCCAGAACGGGTCAGGGCCTCCGAGACGGGCTCCATTCTGGCTCCATTGTGGACCACTGGAGCTGAGGCCTAGGTGGGCAGCACCCGGGGCCTGCTCCCAGCCTGGGACTCTCTCTGTACCCCACCACCAGATCAGAGACAGACCCCCGACAGAAGGGCCAGGCATGACCCTCCTCTGGCAGCCGCAGCCCATGGTCTGGAACCAAACTGGGCTGGGGGGGGGGGGGTTACTCCAGAGTCTTCTGCCTTCATGGCCCACCCCCTAGCAGCTCACTGTGGCAAGGAGCCGGCACTGGGGACCCCAGGCCTGGCCCATACCGGGCATCAGAGTGTCGCTGGAAGGTCCCCCAGAGGAGCGTTTCCTCCCTGAGCGGGATTTGAGAGAAGACGGGCGGCAGAGGGGAGGAGGACTGTGTGAGGGAAGGGTGACCAGTTGGGGCTCCAACACAGACGAGGTCCTGGGACAGGGTCGGGTGCAGGGTGGCCGACGCCATAACCCGAGCCTCTAGTGCCAAGCTCCCTCAGCTCTGACAAGAGCTGGGCGGGTCAACAGGAGGCCTAGGTGGTCTGACCCCACCCGTGGGGGCTCTGAGGCCCTCTTACAGCCGGGTCACTACCATGCAGCCTGCTCAGCGCCAGGCAGCCACCCTGCATTCCTAGCGGGTTTGGGCCCCTCCGTGACGGCAGCAGGAAGCTGCTTCCCATCCTGGGCTGAGTGGTAGGAGACCCAGCCCCTCCATCCTCTGCCTGCCCAGCTGACCCCTGACCTGCCTGCCGGGGCCTGGCTCCCAGCCCTGTGTCTGCCCGGCCATCAGGGGACCCAGGGAGTCAGCACAAACTGCTCATCCCTTTCTGGCCCCAAATAGGAGAGGAAGCAGCTGGATCAGGGAGCGGCGTTCTTCAGGAGACAAGGTAGGCGCCGAGTTTCTTGGCACATGTCCCTCCCGCTCTGACACAAGGCTGTCCTCCTCACACCTGTCTGCTCAGGGCTTCTGGGTCCTTCCTCGCTGCCCTCCTGCTGATGGCACATCCAACCCCACCTCAGGGACTGGCTCCCTGGGACCCAAAGATCAGGTTCCCACAATGGCCTGCATTTCAGGGGAGCCCAGGCTGACCCCAGTCCTGGCCCTAACATATGTCTCTGGGAAGCAACAGCCACATTTATGGTGGGGCCCAAGGACACCCCACCCGAGTCTCCCGTCTGTACCATGCTGAGGCCACGGAGAGCATCTGGAGCCCGCGGCCAGGGCAGGGTGGCCCGCTGGGCTGCGGGCTACAGTGGGAACCCTTCAGCAAGGCTGTGGCACAACCACCACGATTATCTGATTGGCAACTGCGCTAAGCAGGGCAGCGGAGGCCTTCCAGGATGATGGAGCGCATTTGTCTCAGACGCTGAGCGGACAGTTAAATGTGGGCAGGTAGTAACAAGCCAGCTTCAAAGAGGGCCCGGCCCCGCCCGGTGCCACCTGCCTGTGCGCTTCGGGCCTTCGGGAGTTTCCGAGATGCTCCTCTGCGGGAATTCCCACTGGGAGAGTCCACACGCACCCTCAGCCTCCCCTGGGTCAGGTCGATGTGGGCACTGGCATTCAGACGTGGCCCTGTCTCTCAAGAGTTCCCAGCTGGGAAGGGGGAGGCAGAGAGGTAAACATGGTGACCAGGAAATGGACTGGGAGGGGTAGCAGGGTGGGCCAAGGACTGAGCTGGTACCTGTGGCGTCTGTCTGACAGCAAGTCTTGCCCTCCAGCCTGTGGGCCTGTCTACTCCCGGGGCCCAAGCTGAGCCCAGCCCTGGTACCCAGAGCACCCAGCAGAGGGCTGGGGGCAGCAGCTTTCTGAAGGGGGTCCACCTCTGCTCCAGAGGCAAGAGCTGGTGCAGGGTGGCAAAGGCCCAGACCCCCAGCCAGAACCCCAAGTGGAGTGTGGGGCCAAGCCAAGGCCCCATCCTGGCATTCCGGGCCCCAAGGTCAACCTTTGACAACCCCCCACCCCGCTTTGCCGGGGGCAGCCAGCAGTGAGGGCTAGGGGCTGGACCGGCTCTTCCTGTAGCTCAGGGCAGCGGCTGGGGCCTCAAGGGCAGCTCGGGGTATGAGGACACAGGGCTCTCTACGGCTACAGAGCAGGGCTGCTGGATTACAACACCACTTCAGGCAAGGCTGGAGAACATCCCCAAAATGGAGCTGTCGATGCGACCTGTGCAGTGTCACGGGCAGGGAGGCCCTGCCTGGGCCTGGGGGTGCGGCCCCCCGACAGTGAGGGCTCCTCGGCAGCATCTCATTACTCTTCCCAAGGGTCCCAGCAATTAGCACTGGTTTCATCCTATTTCCCAAGGAGGGAACTAAAGCCTAGAGTCGGTCAGACATGAAGTGGACACAGGCCGCTGTTGTGCAGGGAAGGGGGTGCCCCTGTGCTTCCGTGCCAGCCCTGAGAAGCCCCCCGGAAGCCTGCCAGGCCGGCTCAGTCCCACCCCCCACCCCATGGGAGAGCTCACACCATCACAGCACACACACCACGGCCGGGAGCTGTCACGCATCAGTCTGGCCGACCCTGGGGCAGGACCTCACTCCCTCTGCAGGCTCCAGCAGGCAGGCACCCACACCCCACCCAGTGGCTTGGAACAGGCATGCTTGGCAGCGGGCCATCCCCACCCTGGGCTCAGCAACCGCGCAATAAACATCTGATTCACAAGGAAACAGAGGGCACTTCTCGGAATCAGAGTGTGGCTACAGGGGATAGGGGTGTGGATACCACAAGGGTGCCCTGCCAACTCCTCAGGCCCTGTTGACCTACCTCCCCAGGACACAGCCTCCAGAGACCAAGCAAGTCACACCATTCCGGGAGCCTAGCTGGCAAAGAGCTCTGGAACCCAGCATGGCCAGCCCACGTGGGCCAAGGGTCAGTCCCCACTGGGCTTTGGACCAGGGGTGAAGGAAACACCAGTCCTGCCAGCAGGTTCCAGCACAGGCTGACCCTTCAGGTGGCCCCAGGTGGCCTCAGAATCTTTGGTGCCTGGGGAGATGGAAGGAGGTGAGGGGGAACCTTTGTCACCTCAGGCACAGTGAGGCCCCCCCCCCCAGGAGAGCCAGCTGGCCTTGCACCTGTACTGCTCCTAGCGTTCAGGAGCAGCTCGCAGCCTAGCCCCCAAGGCCAACACCATCAGTGTGACCCAGAGCCAGGGGCTTCTAGCACCTGAGGATCAGGAAGGGGGATTCACGAAGGAGGCACAGGTCTCCCGGCCTAGGGCTGAGAGGCAGCTCCATCCGTCCCTCTGGCATCCTCCTGTCTGTCCTCCCATGCACAGGCCTGTGGGGTGTGAAGGAGGGGCTCGGGCAGCAAAGCTGAGCCTGCCCGCCTGAGGCTACACAGAGCCCAGAATGTTTTTCCCACCACCTCTGGAACTTAAGTGGCCCACAGCCTGTGAATGCCCAGTCAGGACCAAGGGAGAGATCCAGAGACCTTCTGGAGAGGGGCCACCAACCCTGGGGGAGGACTTCGGCATTCTGAGAGCCCCTCCCTCTGCCTCCCAGGCCCCTCTGCCCTTTCACCCATTGCCCCCATTGCCCCATCCATGTCCTCACCTTTCCTGGCGCACACCAGGCCAGTCCGGTCAAACTGGTCTGCCACCCTCCCCACTGGCAGCCTTTGGCTCAGTCTGTCCCTGCCTCCATGGCTGTCACCACAGCTCAGAGAGCAGCCCTTCCTCCTGACTGGAAACCCTGATCTCCAGGCCACCTGCAGCCCACCTCCCCCAGCCAGGCTGCCCAGGGCAGGCCCCACTACCTACGGTTACTTAAGAACCACGAACGCCTGCGCCTAGGTCTTACATAGGTCACTGAGCCTCGGTATCTCACTACGGAGTTTTAAGGACAGAAGCCAGGAGGACCCAACTGGCCCTCCAACCCTGGCCACTCCTGACAGATTCAGGCCTTTGCCACAAGACCCAAGCAGGCGGGGACTAGGGGCCTGCCCTTTGCCCCAGACCTCTCCATGCCTGGCCCCACCCCTATTCCCAAGCAGAGGTGGCCCAGCTGTCACCAGCCCCAAGGACATTCAAAGGCTCATGAGCACAGGTTACAGGAAAATTAGCCAAGGCTCAGCACGAGACCTCCTGGCCAAGACCATGCAGCCGGTAAATGGGGGTGGCCAAGTTCAAAGCCAGGACCTAGCCCCTCTGCGACCAAGCTGGATCATTTCATCTCTGTTCCCTCAGGCCTGCCATCTGCAGGGCTGCACGCGTGCCTGCATCCGTGTTGGGGGATGGATGGCAGGGGCTAACTTAGCACCTCGCTTCCCTCTGTCCACCTGAACAGGAAGGGCCAAAGCAGGTTTGCCTCCCACCTACCACCGTCTATCTCTCCAGGCCAGCCTCCTTGACTCTGCAGGACTGAGGACTCCCTGAAACGGCCAGGACCCTGTCACCACCCCTCTTCCCAGAGAGCTGACAGGGACTGGCCTGGACCATCTATCCAGCTGTCTGCCCATATGCCTGCTCTCTCTGCCCAGGGTATGTTCCAATATGGGACACAGAGCCAAGTTTGGGTAGTGGGGGTAGGGAAGGGGAGATCGACAGAGTCTTTCTTTACCCCTCGGAGCCACCATCCTGGCCCCCTGGCCCACCAGGAGTGGAGCCCCCACTCCCAGGGGCCCCCTGGGTGGGTGTCCTGGGTAAAGGACACAGGGACAGAGATTCCAGGAGGAGATGGAGCCCAGTCCCCTCCTCTGCTTTTGAAGAGCCTGGCCCAGAGAGGACAGGAGACTGACCCAGGATCACATGGAGTCAGTGCTGAGCTGGACATAAACCAGGAATCCTGCTCCCACTCCAGAATTTGCCCTGTCCCCTTGTACCTCCGACCATTGAGATAAAAAATTCGACACATTTCATCATCATCGCCATCACTGCAAGGAACATCTCGCGAGCTCTCTTGGTGCTGGGGGCTGGCTACTCCCCTCCTAAGAAGATCCCGTGTGTGTCCCGAACGGTCACACAGAGAACCCTCATGCTGGGCCCGGCCACTTGGGAGGGACATTGTACTTAGTATGGCCATCCGGATGCAGGCACAGACATCAGCAGCCTTGGCAGATGAACAAATGAAGGCACAGAGAGGATGTGAGGCACAGATGTGAGGCACTTCTGGGCACAAAGGGTGGCAGAGAGGGCAGGCTCCAGGCTGACACATCACAGCAGGACTCAGTCCCTCAGCACTCTAAGAGGAAGCACACTGTCCCTACCACTCATCAGGGGAAGCCAAGCCCCAGAGCAGCAGGAAAGAGCTGGGCTGCTGGGAGGGACCCGGCCCACATGCCAGAGGCTGTCCCCAACCCCAAACTCTCCCATCCACTCTCCCCTTCTGACACTCACTGTTCCCTCAAGTAAGACTCGCAGACTCCCCAGGGCCACGGGGCTATCAGTCACTCACACTTCGGTGTGAATCAGCTCCAAAAGTCAGCTTTCCTCCCACCTTTGTTGAGCGGGCTGAGGGAAGGAAAGTTTGGATTACCAGGACGAGGTGGCGGGAAATTCCCCCTCTGAGCCCTCAGAGGCCCGGTCCAGTGGGTCGCGTGGACGGGGGTGGGGGGCTGTGCAGCCCGCGAGCCCCAGGGGCCTGGGGAAGCGGGGGTGGAGGGTGGGGGCCGAAGGACGAGAGGGACTCGGGACAGACGCGACGCAACCGCCCTCCACCCCTAGGCCTCCGGTGTACACCGAGCGCGCCCCCGAACCCGCACTCCCGGCCAGTCTGGGAGACGAGATCGCGCCCCACCCGTGCCTTACCCGCGAGGCTCTGCTCCCGGCCCGCGAGCCCNCCCCCACCCCCGCTCCCGGAGAGGAGGAGGCAGGCGGTCGCTTCGGGCGTGCACACGCGGTCTGTGCACAGCACACAGTAGGTGCTCAGTAAATGCAGGCGAGTGAACAAATGAGCAGCGTTTCTGTTCCTTGGGAGAGACCGTCCCGCGACACCTGTGGCCCTAGGGGAGGTGCAGCTGCTCCCCNCCCCCCCCCCCCCCCCCCCCCCCGAGATCTTGATCCTGCAGGAGGAGGTGCTTTGTGTCCCTGACCCGACTCATGGGTCTGATTCTGACCAGGAGGTGCGGGACAGGGAGCACGGAATGAACCCTTCCTGGCAGAGGAGGACTTGCTGGGAACTGAACCTCTGGAACCTCGCCTTTGTTGGGAAAGAGCCTCAGGGCACTGTCAGCTGCTTCCAGACTGAGACACAGCCCTTTGAGCAGGTCTGGACTCCCATGGCCCAGGGGTCTGGCTGCAACACTGTGAGGCTCAGGAAACAGGGTACCTCACTTTGCCTCCTGGGAAGTCCCCAACCAACAATGTCCCTCCCCATACCTGAGGAAGGGAGGGGGGCATTAGAGTCCAGTTTTAGACCCAGAAAACCCTGTTTAAGGGGCAGGGGCTTAGTGGAGGAAGGGGCTTGGCAGGTCAGGCCTCATAGGGGAAGGACCTTTCAGAGAGGAAATAGCTTCCCCCGGGAACCGTAAGGGCCAAGTAGGCAATGTGAGCTGTGGAGAGAGAGTGAAGGTGTTCCAGGGAGAGGGAGCAAGGCCTGCAAGCTTGTAGGTGAGTGGAGGCTTCTGGGGAAGGGGACCCAGTGCTTAGGGCATGAGGAGCAAGAGGCAAGATTCATCCCTATGAGGAGTGGGGGCTGGATCCTGGCCCTAGAGCCTAGGAAGCTGTGAGCAGAGGAAGGACGGGATCTGGCTGGGGACCCGAAAGGGCTGGCAGGAATGATGAGGGAACAGAAGGCTAGCTGAAGACAAACCATAAGCTGACGCCCTGCAACCTCCTCCCACCCCCCACTCTTGGGTGGGACATGCGTGACATTCTTCCAGGGATCTCCCAACTATCTTGACATTCTTCCAGGGATCTCCCAACTATCTTAACGTTAATACCTTGCTAGAGGGGAAAACAACCTTAACTTGACAACCACAAAGCCTCAGGTATCTTGTAGGTATGAAAGTTATTTTGAAACTTCCCTTTCCTTACTTCCCCCAACTCCTGAGTATATCATTACCACTCCTCAAGACCCCGGGGCAGCAGCGATTTCTGCCCACGGATCCTGTCTCCGTCTTTAATAAAACCACCATTTTGCACCAAAGACGTCTCGAATTCTTGGGCGTCGGCTCCGGACTTCACCCAACAAACCTCACCTATATTCCGAAACCACATCAGGAAGAGCAGAACGCCAGCCCAGCAGAGGCTGGGCCTCACCCAAGTGGGAGGCTAAGATCTGCCTCTCTGTGTTGCCCTGGGTATGAGGGGCCAGAGTCCAGCAAGGGGAAATGGCTGGACTGGCTGCTCTGAATGAGGCAGGGATGCGGGCATCCAGGGGCTGGGTTTATGTCATGCTGAGGCTGAGGTCCCTGGAGCCTTAAGGAGACCTAGCCAGGAAAAGGGGGCGCCTAGTTGCAGCTGGACAGAGCTTAGGCACATCACTGTCCTCCTGTCCCAGAGCTGCCTGGCGACGCGTCCCGGGCCCCAGAAAAGGGAGACCTGGCTGTAACAGCTCACATGTCCACCGGCAAGATACACTCGAGATCAGAGAAGTTATCCAGAAGTGCAGGGGGAGTGGGAGAGGCCGGAAAACCAAGTGGCCAGGCCCTGAACCCAGGCATGGGTGAGAGGCCCATGTCTACCAGGAGGAGACCAGGACGAAGACAGAAGCACTGGAGAGGAAGGGGCAAAGTTAGGCAAGGGGTGGCCAGAGGCAGGTAAGTCTATGGGAAAGCCTTTAACCAACAGGGCCTCAGTTTCTCTATCTGTGAAATGAGGATGGGGGCCATCCGCTGGAGAGTTGGCAAAAGTTTGGTGGAGGATAGGAGCAAGCGGGAGCCTGGCACCCCAGCCCTTCAGCCCCCAGGGTTGATAGATACTCTCCCCGCTGGCCCAGCGCCACCCCTCACCCCGCCCCCCGTCTGTGACTCCACCCCCTACAGCTGAGTCTGGCTCTCAGGGCACCACTTAGACCCCAGAGATTCTGAAATTCTGCCCCTCCAAGCCCACAGAAGTGTTGTGGAAGTGGTTGGGTCAGCCACCTTTAGCACCCCACACAGTCACCTTGCTCTCGGAACAGGGATCCCTGCCCAGGAGGCTCAGTACTGGCTCAGCCAGGCTGGAGCTCCTGACAAGGGGGCTTGCTACCCCATGGCTAGACAAATGTGTTTTCTGATGGTTCAGCAGACCGAGTGCCAGCCCTCTGCTGGGCCTGGGCGACCCCAAGGCGACGCGGGGAAAGCCCCACTCTTGCAGCTCACGAGAAGGAGCAGACACCATCGTGTCAACTGTGAGTGAGTGACCTCCTCCTGGAGTGTGTGGCTGGGGAGGCAGATAGACCAGGAACAGAGTGGGAAAAAGCCAGACATCCGTGCCTCCAGCCAGAGCACCGGAGCAGGGCAGGTCGGGCAGGGGCTGGTTTCAGATGCCGCATCCCCGGGTGACAGATGGCGGAGAGGCCGCATCGTCCGGATTGTTGCAGACAGTCTGGACAGACCAAGTGCCCCAGGGAGATGCCACCTGCAAATGCAATCGGCCTCTGTGTGCCGGGCGTCTCGGCCAAACGGGGGACAAGATGCGGCCTCCAGCTCAGAGAGAATCGAAAACTCACCTTGCTGCTGTCCTTCCTCACCAGTGTGACTCCAAGTCCGGGGGCGGGGGTGCAGGGGGGACCCTGGCTGGGCCCTGGGGGCAGCTCAAAGCTGCCAGTCAAGCCAGGGAGTACAGGAGGAAGCAGGCAGAGGAGCTGGGCACCCAGGGGTCCCCCACAGGCGCTGGCGGGCGGGCATGGGTGAGGAGCAGGTCTCACCTGCTGGGGAAGGTGTGCAGGTGGGCCGGGCTCTGCAGGTGAGGAAGATGAGGCGATGACGAGCTGTGGCGGGCCAGGGGAGAGGAGTGGGGCAGGCCTCCCCAGAGCATAACCATGCGAAAGGCGCACAAGTCACGCCTGAACCACTCACGGAGTGTGGCTGGTCCTGCCGTACCTGAGACATTGCTGTGGCTGCTGATTTGGTGGTCCGGGCAGGGCCCAGCACATCTAGAGGCCGCAGCAGTCTGGGGGTGGGGGTGGGGGTGGGGCAGGACCTTGGTAATATTAAGATGGGGTGGGGGGCAGGTTCTGCTGCTGGCCAGGAGCCATCCCTTCCCCCAAAGCCTTGCAGCTGCCTGAGTCCTGACTGTGCCCAAAGCCACATCACCGGTGCCAGGCTCTGTGCTGGCCACCAGGCTCAGCACGGACTCACCAGGCTCACGGTTCACAGCCCGCTCACCATCTCTGCCTGGGCATCTCTAAGCATCTCCGGTTGAACACATCCAAAAGCAAGCCCCTCATTTCCCCTGCCCTCCCCATCTCCGGCCTTGTTCTTCATGCCTCTCCTCTTCTAACTCCGGCTTGCCCTGCCTGCCTAGAACCCAGCCCCCCTCACACTCTCACCACACCATCCTCTCTGATCTAGTCTCCTGTCCCTGCCCTTGCCTCGCAGTATCCAGTGTCACACCAGAGGGATTTAGTTGCGATGCCAGTTAGATCATGTTACATCTCCAGTCTGGAACCTCCCAGAGCAAATGTCTGAGTTCTCACTGTGGGCCCTGCCACTACAACCCTTCTGTTCTCTCTCTGAGCTTCTCTCTTCCCAGTGCCCACCCCCCCCCCCCCCCCCAGGGGCCACACTGGCCTTCCTGCTGCTGGGGAGGGAGGCAGAGAGGGAGGGCTGAGCCTCCAACACACCGGGCACCTTCCCACCCCAGGGCCTTTGCACTTGCTGTTTCTTCCTAGATGAGTCTTCCCCCAGATTTCTCTGTGGCTCACCTTCTTACTTCCCTCTGTCTCTGTCTTAGTCCCTTTCTCACGGTGCTCTCCTCATTTCTCTTTTTAAAGCTGCCCATCGTCCTCATGCTCCCTCCCTCCTCATCCTCCTCCGAACCCATATATATATATATATTATATATATATATATATGTGTATATATATTTTTTCTTCCTCTTCCCCTAAACCCCTGTATACTTGTACTGGTTATGGCTGGGCCCCTCTGGAGTGTCATCTTACAGGGTCGGGACCGTGCTCGCTTGACTCACCGCTGCTTCCCCAGGGCCTTGGTGCCTTCCTGGCACAGAGCAGATGCCAGTAAGTGGTTGATGGATGAACAAAGGCCTCAAGGGGCAGCAGGAAGCGGCAGGTGTAGGCAGAACAGCCCCCGTGTCCACAGGGCCCTGGAAGCACCAGCCTCCTCACCCAGCCCAGCCCCAGGGGTGCCCCTATGGTCATACCAAGTAACGCCTCACCAGACCGGCTGTGGGGAGAAAAGAAGGGGCTCAGAACACCTTGGCAGGCTTGCTCCTGGGCTGGGCCGAGGCCGCTAGGGGTGCAGCCAGTGCCTCCTATTTGGGAACAGTGGGAAACAATGCCCCCCCATTCCCCCAGTCCCTTGAGGAGGGGAGGCATTTGGAGCCACCCTAGGCTGGGCCCCTGGCCGCACAGCCCAGCAGGTGAGGGAGAGGGGTGCTGCTGGGAGGGGGTGCTGCCTGCTGGGCTTGGGAGGTGCCTCTTCCAGGAGTCTCATTCGCAGTAGGTCCCCTGACAAGGGGACGGGCTGGGCAGGAGCTGTCTGCTCTGGCTCCAGGCCATTTCTGAACCTCAGGCCTGGCCTCCAGTGCTCGCTCCTCACACTGCCTTGTCCTGAGTGGGATGCGGGGATGTTTTTTCCTTTGCTGGAAGCAGGGGGAGAGCAGTAGAGTGGGAGCCGGGGCCAGAGGGTAGGCAGTGGGGCAGCGGAGGCTTACGGATGCCTGTGTGCCAGGCTAGAGATGGGGAGTCTCTTGGGGAGACCCCAAGCCAGAGCTCCTCCGGCTGGTGTCCCTGCTGCCTCCTAACCCTCCTGCAGCCCTCCCGAGAGAACCACTCAGTATCACTGCCCCAGAAGGCCTCCCAGTCGCTAGCCTTCCTGCCCAGATGCCCACCTACATCTCAGCCCCACCTGCCACAGTGCACAGAGCTCCCTGGACTTCCTTGCTAGCACCCCCACTGAGCAGGGGTCCCAGTGGCAAGGCCTCGTCGCTCAGGTCTGCGTCCCTGCATCGCCCAGCACAGAGCCCTGACCAGAGACTGCCCTATGTGGCTGGCCCCGTCTGTGGGCTTCCAGGTGGGCCGCCCACCCCAGCACCTGGAGGGCCGCACCTGCATGGGGCGCGCCCATGCCCCTCGTGCCTGCTACAGGCCTGGCTTGGGGGTGTGGGTCCGCGTGTGCTCCCTTCCCGGCCAGCCTGAGAGAAGTGAGAGGAGCCTTTCTAGGGACGGCAGAACCGAGCAGCCCTGCTGGCCTGGGAGGTCACGCCTGGTGGGGGCTTAGCCGGTGTGGGGACCCGCAGGGCAGAAGGAAAATGGAGTCGTGGGGCCGTGAGCCGTCCCTGCCCGTCCACCTCCCCTCCCCGAGTGGGCTGCACCCTGCCAGCCAGCCAGCACCCCCCAGCCTCCCCCAAGCCTAGGCAGCCACTGTCTCTGCCCTCCGAGGGGTTTGTTTGGGCGAATTTTCCACATAGAATAACAGTGTGAAGCTGGCCCCACTAGGAAGTTCTATTTTAAGACACCAACCCCATGGGTAGAGGACGTAGGGCCCACGCACACACTCCTGTTTCTATTTTTAGATCCAACCACGCCTGCTCTCAGCCCCCGGAGCCCAAATTGGAACTTGAAAGGGGCCCGTTCTATTCTAGGTCCCACTTCCGGCCTTCGTGGTGCGGAGGACATGGGTGTTTGTACACATGGAGCTTTCTCCATCCTCCTCTTCAACCCCCACCCCCCAAGCTCCTAGACCCTGCTGCCCATGTGACCTCCAGGAAGGCCCCGGGGTCTGGAAGGGGAAGCCCATGGGGCTTGGGAAGGGGAAGCTGTGGCCCTCAGGACGGGAAGGCCTCCTGGAGCCCCCAGGGGGCCCCGCCTATCAGCGTGCCAAGGTCAGGGGACAGCCAGCCCTCCCCCTGCCATCAGTGGACCCTGGGATGTCCTTCCTCCATCAGAGGTGGGAGGAATAAGGGTGGGCCTGGGAGGGCTCCCAGGGCTGCCCTCCAGGCCCTGCCTCAGCAGGAGTGAATGAGAGAGTTGCTCCGTCAGGCTCCCAGAATTTCCTGCCCAGCTGGGCCTCTTGTTGGTTCTGGGAGAATCTCACTGGGCCTGCAGCCGCCTGCTCGGGGGACCACTCCTTTTCCCCTTCCACTCATCCATCCTCAAGAGTGGACTGTGGCCTCTACCCCCACTCTCATGGGCTCCCCCATACGTTGGTTGGCAGCTCTGAGGCTCCCAGGTGCTGGCCTGGGTACACCATCCCTCCAGATGGACAACCAGTCCAACTGACCTCATGATGAACTCCTGTGATCCCATCCCCACCCAGGCTGAGGGGGAGCCCCCAGGGCCCCAGGCTCCGTGCCCACCACTGCTTCTGAGCCCCCTGCCCAACCTGCCTTTCCTCCCAGCCTTGGACAGCAGTGGGACTGGGAAAAGATGAACATGGCCCGCCCACAGCAGACTTTGGAGCAGTGCCCTGCCCAGAACTGGCGGTGAGAGGGGTGGCGTGTCCAAGGGCTCCGAGAGCAGAGAGGCTTCCATCTCACAGGGAAGGCCAGGAGGGGAGTGAGGAGGGGGCTCGCTGGGGCACGACTGAACCAGGCCCAGGCAGGGGGGCACTCATGGCCTTCCCTGAGCACCTGCTCACATCCCTTACCCCAGCCCATCCTGCAGCCACCAAGAGATGGCAGGGAGCCCCATATTGAGATGGAGAAACCAGGGCTCTGAGAGGTGGAGCTCCGGGAGTCTGGCCACTGAGCCCGTGGGCCGCTCCCACAGAGCAGAGACACAGGGTTGCTGCTCTTTCTTGTTTCCTGTTGAAGAAATTAAGGGCAAAGTCACGTGGGTTTATCTCGACTCCTTCACAGATAGTGTTGGAATGCCTGGCTAACCATTAGAGACAGAAAGAGATCCTACCTCCCATCTTTGCAAAGTCAGTCTCACCCAGATCAAAGATTAAAATGTGAAAGAAAGAAGGAAAGAAGGAAAGAAAGAAAAAGAAAGAGAGAAAGAAAGGGAGACAAACACATGCAAAGAGGATGTAGCTGATTACACACGGGATGAGGCGGGCTCTCCAGGCACAACAGCAAAGGTGAAAGGACCAGCTTTTGAGGACAAAGGGAAGAACCAGCAGGCATGGCAATGTAAAAGTGACCCCCAAAAGGTGAATGTCAGAAACGCATAAATAAAATTGAAAGGAAAATCACAAGCTGGGAAGGAATACGTGCAGAATGCAGGCATCAACAAGGGGTGAATATATAAAGCATTTTTACGAGTTATTTACAAGTTTCTACCTTTAGTTAGATGGGAACTGTGTGTTAGCACTAACACAACTTTCAACACATTCCTCACCATAAATGAATAAATACAAACGGGAACGACGAGATGACATTTTTTTTACTGACTGAGATCAAATTCTTCCTTGGCACCCCAATATCTAAGGGCAGGTAAAAGCAGCATTTTGTGGCTACATGTCTGTGCGTTTACTTGTTATATGGAGAACCTATGGTGGTCTTGAGGCCGTGTTCACATCCTGCCGGTTCGCCAACACAGTGAAACTGGGCACGCAGCTCATTTGAGCGTGTGTTTTAAATTTAGTTTCGACTCGTTACCGGAGTTAGAGGTGCATGTAATTCAGAGAGTGACGTACTTTTTACACGTTTCCTACAAAACACAGCGTCCCCCACCCCTCATTTTCCACGGCAACTTTTAGCTCATGCTTTTGGTTTCACTTCCATATTCCCAAGTAACACACTTTTTTTCGCCACTTCCTGACTCTTATATCATGACACGGTCGTTGTGTTCGGGTGACGGTCGTGGTGGGCACCATTGGGCCCCACACAAACGGCGTTCTCCTCGAGCCACGCGATGTGTCCTGGTAACTTTTCCTCTCTACTTCCTGCTTCCCTGAACCTAATGTCACCTTTTCTTATGTCGCTGAATTTCTCATAACTAATTCAACTCTAAATTCTGCCAAATGTCCACATCTCCCCCAAGATAGCCTAGCGTATCAGGCCTTCTCTCAACTCAAGATAGACTCTGCTTTCTCTGCTGGGGCCCAGCCTTCACCCCAGGAGCTGCCTGCCCCGGCACCCCAACATTCCCTTCATCTTCTCTGCCGAGGGTCCCCTGCTTCCTCCATCCCACGACTTCCTCTGTTGGGCGGAGCCCACTTTCAAGTGGCTTCTCGAGAAAGGGTGCTGGGACAGGAGTTTTGTGATGCCTTGTCTTTCCAAAATGTGAAGATTAGTGAAGGGAAAGCTCACTGCAGTGGACGCAGACACTAGGAGGGGAGACTGGCAGGGAAGCTGGGACATTCAATGTCCAGTAGAGGAGGAATTGTCGATGACAGACCTCAAGCAGGACGCACGTCCACAGCTGGAGTCCGCAATTACAGGCCCCAACAGGGAAACATGGACACTGCATCTCCCGTCTCCTACACATCGACCGGCTCGCAGCTCAGGCAATGAGAAACCCTCATCACTCCAGCGACTTTTGCTGGAAACAGCCCCTCCCAACGACCTCCTCCTCCTCCAGAAAATCCTTTCCCTTCTTCATTTGTTGGACTTGCCTATGGTTTTGCCATAGCTCACTTGTCCCAAATAAACCCCATTTTTGCTGGTAAGAGAACTTTTATTTTTAAGGTTAACAGAAAATTTCTTTCTTCTACCCTCTCTTTTGATCAATAGTTTGTTTGACTGTGAAATTCTAGCTTAGAAAACATTTAACTCCAGGGGCGCCTGGGTGGCTCAGTCATTAAGCGTCTGCCTTCGGCTCAGGGTGTGATCCCGGCGTTCTGGGATCGAGCCCCACAACAGGCTCCTCCGCTGGGAGCCTGCTTCTTCCTCTCCCACTCCCCCTGCTTGTGTTCCCTCTCTCACTGGCTGTCTCTATCTCTGTCAACTAAATAAATAAAATCTTTAAAAAAAGAAAAAAAGAAAAAAGAAAGCATTTAACTCCAGAATGTTGAGAACTTTTATCCATGGTCTTCCAGCTGCGAGTTTTGCTGTTGAGATGTCTGAGGCTGTTTTGAACCCTGTTGTTTGTACAGTATCTACTATTTCTGTCTGGATGCTTGGAAGATCTTCTCCTTGTCTCTGGTGCTCTCACATTCCCCTTTGATGCACCTTCTGTGTGGATCCTCTCTCAGGCTTGGGTTAGAGCATTCAGTAGATCCTTTCTATCTGGAAATTCAGGTTTATTTTTTTTTATGATTTTATTTATTTACTTGAGAGGGAATGAGAGAGAGAGAGAGAGAGCACAAGCAGGGGGAGCAGCAAAGGCAGAGGGAGAAGCAGGCTCCCCGCTGAGCATGGAGCCCAATGTAGGACTCAATCCCAGGACCCCGGGATCATGACCTGAGCCGAAGGCAGACGCTTTACCTCCTCAGCTGGTTCTCTCACACTTTCTTCTTATCTTCAACTGTTTGCTCTACTTTCTGCAAGATTTCTTCAACCCTCGCTCCCAGCTCTTCCTCCGAGTCTTCAATCACCATGACCATATTCTTCTGAACGTCCAAGAGCTCCGTGGAGTCTGTAAATGTTCCTTCTTCATAGCGCCCAGTTCTTGTTTCACAGCTATGCTTGTTTCTTCCTGAGGACATTGATGATGGTTTTTCTAAGTCATCTCCCAGCACCGTCCCTGTGTCCCCACAGGGGCCCTCTTCTGTTTCATCTTGATCTTCCAGGTCCCAGGTGTCCCTCAGACATCTGGTCATCCTGGCTGGCTGTTCAGGCTGGACGATGGGACTTGGGAGTCGGGCTTGTTGACTGTCAGTTTTGCCATGTGGTCAGCTGGCAGGAAGTGGCCCCTGGTATCTCCTGGCTGATCAGAGGCCCTGGAGAAAATCCTTCCACCATCCTGCCTGGAAGGGAAAGACCCAGTCTCCAGCGTTCTGGACACTGAGGGTGGGGGGCAGGGCAGGTCTGGGGTTGCAGCATTGTGCAAATGTGTGCTGCACACTCTCCCCCTCCTGCCTGATGGCCCAGTCCAGGGACCCTGTGTCCAGCCCACTCCAGCAGAGAAGCCAGCAGGGCACGGCCTGGTGGAGAGTGGTCTGGAGGCTGTAGGCACTACAGAGAAATCTGGCTCTCTGTCCTTTTCCAGCCAGCCCCGCTTACTTTAGCTCCACCCCACCCCCATTTCTAGAAGCCCCTGGGGCCATGAATTCCTGAGCCTTTTAGAGGGAAGTGGGAGGCCCTGGGGTCAGGGGACATGGGGAGCCCTGCCTCTGTCCTGGGGCTACCAAGACTAGAGTTAGTCCCTCCCTCTGAAACCCAACTTCCCCATGCACTGGGGGAGGACTGCATTTTCCCTGGGCTTCTCCCACCTGAAGGAACTTTACACCAAAGAGGGAGCTTTCCCAGGCAGGCTTCAGCAAACACCTGAGGAGCCCAGCTGGTGGCTGGGGACCTGACCTGCTACCCTAAGAACTTCACTCTTTGGGTCTGTCTGTCCACGGCAGTCTGTTTTCAAAAGTCTTTGTTAAAAATGACCCCAGGGGCACCTGGGTGGCTCAGTCGGTTAAGCGTCTGTCTCTTGATCTCAGCTTGGGTCTTGATCCTATGTCGTGAGTTCAAGCCCTGTGTTGGGCTCTGTACTGGGCATGGTGCCTACTTAATAAAAACCAAAACAATGGGGCGCCTGGGTGGCACAGCGGTTGGGCGTCTGCCTTCAGCTCAGGGCGTGATCCCGGCGTTATGGGATCGAGCCCCACGTCAGGCTCCTCTGCTGGGAGCCTGCTTCTTCCTCTCCCACTCCCCCTGCTTGTGTTCCCTCTTTCACTGGCTGTCTCTATCTCTGTCAAATAAATAAATAAAATCTTTAAAAAAAAATAAAAAAATAAAAAACAAAACAAAAACAAAAGCATAAACCCAAAAAACAATATCAAACCCCAATCAGCATTAGGCTTTCACGTTGAACATATTAACTTACAGACAACACTTCTTATCAGCCAACACCTCAAACATCAGCAGACACCCTTGCTGATTGCCGAGAGGAAGGCTCTGTCTGGGAATGAAATACAGACAGTTCCCTGTGTGTGGAGGAGGCGAAGTGGGGGATAGAGGATGGCTCCGGCGGGGGGGGGGGGAGGAAATTGTTCCCACAGGGAATGGAGGAAGACCCAAGAACCACCATAGCCACGTTAGCCTGAGGGACCGGCTGGGGGCTCTGGTGGCATCACCTTCACAGGCGAGGTCACTTTCAACTTATGGGCACATTACCCCCACCCAAATAGTGTGGCCTCTGTGGGAGCAGGGACCACAGCACATGCTAGCCACGCTGTGAGCACCGGATACAAATGTGTCTGATAAATAAAAAGATTAGACTATGCATGCCTTCTCTCCATTAAACGGATGCAACCGTTGGGGCCAGAGAGAGGGTATCTTTGTCAAGCACCCCCCCAGGGCTGCGTTGGCTTCCTCCCCAGCCTGTCCTCAGCTGCCATGTCCCGTACCCACTTACCCCTGGAGCGTGCCAAGGTGCCCAGCCTCCGAGTGCCCCCACCGGGGCTCTCGTTTCTTCTTCCAAACCCTGGGACCCTGGCTGGGAGAGCCCTGCCTTACTGACTCCCTTAGAAAACTCCTGCTGCCCAGGTGGGGAGAGGACATCAAGGGTCCCAAAAGTTGGCTTCTTGGCCCAAAGCAGGGCTATGTAGGCCCCTCTGCTTCCATAAGAAGGCTCAGAACCTTCTTCAATTCTCTCTCTGGGGCCAAAGGGTCTGGAAAGATATCCCAGCACTAAATGTGCCTGGGAAACAGAGCAAGATAGAGAGAAACATGTTTCCAGAGGGCTCTTGGGGATGTCGCATGTTTGGTGGGCAAGGAGGGGCCTGCAGGATGGACTCAAAGGCTGGCTGGGAGGACGGCAGCCGGAGGGGGAAACTCCAGCCGGGATTGCCTATCACTCTGGCTGGGCGGGAATCCCTCTGGCTGGGCGGGACGAAAGCGGTGGAGACCCCCACCCTGCAGGGCCACCGGAGCCTGTCTGGGCTCCAGAGACTGGCAAGGAGTATGGCTGGCCAGACCTTCTCCTGGCTCCCCACCCCCAGCCACCCCTTGACACCCAGCAAATGATTTAGTCGCTCCTGCACGCCCCCTATACTCACTGAGCCCCTAAATGTTTACTCATTCCGCAAAGCTGGGTTGGTTGACGCCTCCCACATGAAGCACCGTGCCAGGTGCTGGGGTGACGGTGAGCAGGCTGGCGAGGGAGGTCCTTTCCCCTCCGCACCCCACCTCCCACATCCCAGGTGAGGGCAGTGCCACCCTCCTCGTGGAGCAGGCCCACGACCTTAGGTCCTCCTCGACTTTCTCTCATGCCGCACCCCGCTCTGCGCGCGTTTCCTAGGACTGCCACCACAGCGGCATGAAACTCGGTGGTTTGAAACAGCACACATGGCATTACCTGACAATTCCGGAGATCAGAAGTCCGACCTGGGCCTCGCCCGGCTAAAATCAAGTTGTCTGCAGGGCTGCATTCCTTCTGCAGGCTCACGGGGCAGAGCGCCTCTCCCCGCCCTTCCCAGCTCCTGGACACGGCCAGCCGGTTCTTCGGCCTGCAGCCTCCTCCTGCCGGCTCAAAGCCAAAACGGCAGGGAGGGCTCTGGGCCTCTCCAGAGCTGCTCCCTCTGCCTGGAAGGCTCTTTCCTCAGAAGTCTGCATTTATCGCTCCCTCACCCCCTGCAAATCCTTGCTCAAAAGTCTTACTTAATGCTATCACCTGCCTCTGTCCCAGCGCTGCCACCCAGCCCGGCCGGCTAGCAAAGCAGCAAGGGCTCCAAACCGGATCATGCAGCGAGACATAGCACTGGCCTGTCCAGACCCCAGGTGGTCAGGCTTCCCACTCCGTTTCCCCCTGCTTGGTGTAGCCACAACCGAGCTAGTGCACTCAGATCAAGGGCTTCTCCCACGTCTGGCTGGGGTGCGTTCAGTGGTAGATCACAGATCGTGGGAGGAGAGAGAGAAACCGAGGGGAGGGATTATGAGGTGTGTCTCTGGCCAGTCTTCCCTGGGGAGAGCCACATCCGCGTGTTCTGCTATTTCCGAGCTACACATCAAGCTCCGTACCGCGAAGCACACACCCTCTGTCCTTGGTCACTGGCAAGTGCGCCCTGCAGCACCCTGGAAGGCTTGGTCTGGGTTCACAGCCTTGGGCTCCCCTGAGTTCTTTGCATGAACAATAAACACAGAGGGAATGTTGGCCTGGGCATCTGTTCTGAGACCTTCAGCCTCCCCCATATGCACCCCCTCAAGGGGTCCACTCAGCTCACTACCAAGTTCTGTCGACACACCCCTGGGGCCACACACACCAGCAGCACCATCCACCCTTAGCAGGCCAGAGCTGGAGACAACTCCTGGCAGGGCTGTTTGCCCGGGGAATTCCAGGTCCTGGCCCCCAAAGTGTGGTCTAGTAGTGACGTACAGGCTCCTATGGCCACAGGGACTCCTCCTGTACGGGGAGGACGTGGGCAGAGGAAGGCAGAATGGGGTCCAGGGTGGGAGGATACCTGTAATTGGAAGATGAGGGTCATCACCGTGGGGACCAGTCAACATCAACAAACTCACCCCAGGACCCCAACCTGGCTAGGAACCCCCTTCCCGCGACCCATGAGCTCCCTCTCCCAAACTTGGACGCTGTCTTAGGGAGAGAAGCAGAGGGACGAAGCAGTGTGCAAGGGCACGCTTCCTAACGAAGTCCGAACAAACACCTCCTTCAGGGCCACGGAAGCTTCTGGATGTCACCACACTTTAGACCAACAGGACTGAAGTCAAATTCTCCCCCAGCACACAGGCGCCGACGAGAGAGAGCAGGTTGGTGTGTCTACCTCTGCCATGAACTGGGAGCTGAGCAAGGCCGTTGAGCGATGTGCAGAGGGCTCCGGGCCAGCAGGGACAGGCTGTGTGCCCCGGAACAGGTGGGAGGAGGCTCAGCAATGAGAACCCCGGGCACCCAGCGTTCAGTTGTGAGTGCTCAGGTGCAGGGTGAGGCTGGGACTTCAGGTCCTGCTTGAGGCTCTGGTCTCCTCCCGCTGGCTGGCCCCTGGAAACACTGGGCCACATCGCCCCCTTGTGGACACTCACTTAGGGGACCCCCCCCCAGCAAGGCTGAGGGTACAGCCTAGCATCCTGGGCCCCAGGGCGCCCTCTTGTGAAGGAGGGAACCGGGTTTAGGGCAGCTCAGGTTCCCAGCCAGGTCTCCTGGGTGCCGCGGGACTGGGGGTAGGGGGTGCTTTCCTTGGCGTCAGCAGTCCCTGAGCTTTGGCCAGGAGGTGAGCTGCCCTGAAGTGCCCATGTCCACCAGGAAATAAGTAGGAATCCCACCAGATGTGCGTTTTGATCAGTCAAGAAACGGTTGTGAGACCTGGGTCAGGGGTCGGTCCTCCAGGCGGCCTAACAGTGGGCCATTGCTGAGCTGTTGGGTACTGTGGCAGAGGGGCCGGGGGGTCTCTCGGCAGGAGGGTCTTCCGGGGGCCTGCATCTACCCTGAGGGTCCTGTGCAGGCGCTCCTCTGCTCTCAGGGGCTCTGCTCTCCCTGCAGCGAGTCTCCACCGCCCTCAGCCCCACGTCCAAGGGGGGAGAGGGCACAGGTCAGAGAGGGTCACATGGACAGAGGGGGCCACGGGGACAGAAGCGGTCATCAGGACAGAAGCGAGGGGCTGCCTCCAGCTCAATCCACCAGCGGTTTAGGCTGTGTGGGGCAGGCTGGCACTGCATTGCCTGAACACAGCCTCACCCATTCTGGCCTCAGGTCCTAGACTCTTAAATGGTCCAGAATTTTCTGTCCCTTGCCTGCCTCTCAACAGCAAAGGTGATGGTGGCCACAAGCTGGTCAAATACATGCTGAGGGCTTCGGGGAAAACCCAGGCCCCACTGGAGCCCACCTGAGTGTCCACATTGGAGCCTCCATCTGTCCCAGTCCCTCTCTTGTCCTCTCCTGTTGCCCCACTCCAGTGGACCCAGCCTCCTCCAAGGCTCTTGACCAGGCCTCACACTCACCCCCGAGACTGTGCCCTTGTCGTTCCCTCCACCTAGAAGGTTCTTTGCCCAGACTCCTGCACAGCCTTCTCCTTCCTCCTCGCGTCCAGTCACAGGCCACCTGTCTTTCCTGGGTGTTCTGAATGGAAGCCAGGAAGAGTCAGGTTTGGAGCCTGGCTCCTGGTGGGGTCAGAGAAAGCACCTGAAGGAGGAGGGGACACGGAAGGGTAGGTCAAGGTTGGGGGCTCTGACCCCCCCCTTGCCCTGACTGAGCCTCCCAGATCATGCTTGCCCTCGGTGACAGTCTCCCTGCTGAGCTGGACCTCCAGGAGCCTCACGGAGAGCTGTGGAGGGATGGTGAGCGGATGGAAGGAGGCATGGATGCTGGGCCTGGGAGGGGCCATTGGGCAGCTCAAGACCTCTCCCCCAGGGGCTGAGCCAGTGCAGTCTGTTCTGTGACCACCACAGTGGCCACCTGTGAGCCCCACCTCCTGGGGGCACCATCCTGTGCCCCTGATCCCACAGTCGTCTACCACCACCTCTGATGAGCAAAGCCCCACTCGCCATGGCAAACAGTACAAGACAAACCAGCAGACAGAACGAGTAACGCTGATGCCCAAGGGTCCTCTTTTAGGATCATCCCTTGTGAGGTGCGCAGAGGGCACCTGGGATCCAGGGGTGCACGGGGAACTGTGGGTCAAGGAAGAAGAGCCCCCTTGGGAACTGAGTGATGTGGTGGCTCCTGAGCTGTGATTGTCAGCAGGGGTTCTGAAAAAGCAAGGATGCATGACACATCAGGAGGGGGGCTCCCGGGTGAGCACCGGGGTTAGTCCCCAAGCAGGAGTGCGGATGGAGCCGCGGCGGCTTCTGGTGTCTGCTGGCCTCCTTGGAGTGTGCCACTCTATGACTCCGTCTTCACATGGCCTTCTTCTGCGTGCGTCTGTGTCTTCCTCCTTCTGCCTCTTATAAGGTCACTTGTCATCCAATTTAGGGCCCACCTGGATAATGCAGGATGATCCCTGCATTTTGAGATTCTTAGATTACATCTAAAAAGGCTCTTTTCCCAAATAAGGTCCCATTCACCAGTTCTGGGAGAAAGAATTTGGACATGTCTTTCTGGGAGACACCTCGTAACCCACTGCAGGGGGGATCCACTTTGTTGCTCAGAGAACACATCATTTCACAGAGAGCGCAGTCCTTGCCAAGAAATCCATGAGAAAGGGGATCTGCAACCTCAGGGGAGAAGCATTTGCTGGGCACAGGCTGGGGGCAGCTCCCTGGGGCCGCTCAGCTACCCAAGCTTAGTTCTCTCACCTGCTATCCGGGGTGACCCCACATGTAAGGTAGCTGTCAGTTGTGCAAAAAGTGGCAGGAACAAACATTCCAGGCAGAGGGAACAGCAGGTACAAAATCCTGAGGCGGGAAAGAACTTGGTATTTTCAGGGGGCTCTCAGGATGGCTGGTCCATAGAAGGACCACGGTGAGTGGGGTGCAGACGTACATGAGAACAGGCAAGGCGTAGGCCTTTGCGGCTGCGGGCTGTGGGTTGGGCTTGGGCTTGTTCCACTGTCTCACTCCCATCTGAAGCTCGCAGGACTTGCTCTTTGGGGACCACGGGCGGGGGCGGGGGTGGGGGGCAAGGGATCAGCAGAAGCATGACCTCATCTTGCATGACCTCTGCTGACACCCACTGGCCAGCTTCGATGCTGAGTGGCAGAGACCTAGTTTTGGCCTACTCTGGTGCAGGTACCCAAAGTCACTTGGCAAAAGGGCACGGCCAGAGGCGGTGGGAGGCTGGGAGCAGGGATCAGTAATACATATTCACTGCGAAAGGCCCTGTCAGGGTTCCCAATATGCTCTCGGGCTCAGGGACTCACTAGAAGGACTCACAGAACTTGGACGAGCTTCTATACTCAGTTAGGATGTAGTACAGAAAAGGATGCGGATTGTAATCGGCAGAGGTGAAAGGCACGTAGGCCAGGGAGCAGCGAGCCCAGGCACCAGCTCCGTCGTGCCGGCCCAGGGGTGTTTACGGACAGCATTCACACATTCCGGCAACACTGGACCCAGCAATGGTAGAAATGAGGCTGGACGCAAAATTTAAAAGCATGGGCCAGGCTTTATTGGGGTTTACGCTTTTATTTAGTTATTTTTTTAAGAGAGGGAGGGTGGGGTGGGGCAGAGAGAGAGGGAGAATTTAAGCAGTCTCCTCACTGAGCGCAAAGCACTATTCGGGGCTCATCTCATGACACTGATTATAACCTGAGCTGAAATCAGGAGTCCGCCACTCAACCAACAGAGCCCTCCAGGCGCCCCTATTGGGGTTTATGCTTGAGCGTGAGGAAGACCGCACAAAGGAAAGGATCTTCAGGCTGGCTCTCCGAGGGGAGATAAGGGAGAGTTTTTAAAGGAACAGGTGGGAAAAGGGTGCTATGGGAGCACGTAGAGACTGGAATTTATTAGCACCTGTGTGCTTAAAGTCATGATTTTTCTTCAAGCCGGTGGTGTCTAATTAGCATGTTAAATCTCCACCCCTGTGCGTGATTTTTAGTATTATAATGAGGGAAGAAGTCAACGAAAGGTCAGTGCTGGGGTGCATCTTGGTGCAAACTGGTTTGGTCCAGTCTTCGCTAGTGTTCGCAGCAAGCATCCTCCCTGCGCATTCCTGCAGGATGCTTACTCCACTCACCGCTAGAGAGGCACAGAGGGTTAGCTTTTTTTTTTTTTTTCCTTATGGAAGTAGCCAGTGAATGCTGGATTTGGGGGTCAGGGATGGCGGACCTGAGTCCAGTCCCTGTTCTGTCTCACTGCCCACCAGGAAGCTCCCCCAGCCTCGATGTCACTGTGGAGAACCAGCGTGATTGGCCTTAGTTACCCAGTGTCTAGCCCCTCCAGGAGTCAAGCTGGTGCATCGTGTCCCCCCCACCCCCGCCCTGCCAAAAATCCTATCGTTAGTAAGTAAGGAAAGGGTTACGGTAGAGGCAGGGAGGGGAGGGGGCCCTGGCTCAGCTCTGAGACTATTCCCGGCAGCAGAAGGGCTAAGCCAGAGTGAAGAAGAGATAAGGAAACAGACCACCCGCCTCGGTTGGCTGCTACAGTGTATCACAGAAAATGACCAAACCTCAAAGAATTAAGTCATTAAGGGTTAGTTATCAATCGTCAAACTAAAACGGCACGAGAATCTCCAGGCCACAGGCTTCCCGGTCAGTTCTCAGGGGAAGACTGCCACTACAAGCCCTCGGTCGCCACCCCTGGGGACCCCTCTCCCTCTAGAGAGTGTCTCCATTCCTTTCTGCTCTCACCTTCATGTAATAAACTTTCACTTCACTTCACCCTTTTGTGTCCGTGAGATTCGTTCTTGGACTCGGTGAGACAAGAACCCTGTGATCCTGTACCGTCAGCGCCAGCTACGTGGTGTGGCCTGAGGCCTCCCGGTAAGCAAAGAGATCTTACCAGACAGGACACTGCAAGGGCTTAGAGACCATCTCCCAGGAGTGGGCCAAACGCCCGTTCTTTCTCTGGAGTGTGTGCAGAGCTTGAGTGCCCAAACCTGCATAGCTAATCCTTGATTGCACAAATCCGAACACTGCCCGACTGCAGGGCGAGGAAACCCAATGTCCCTGCATTATCTCCTGTTGAGGGGCAGGCTTTGTAGAGCTTTGTTTCAGGTCATGTGAGTAAGGACAGTGGGTGTAGGGCTGGGCATAGGACGTTCTTCTGGCTAGTGTGTGAGGACTGGAGAGGGGTGCGTGGCCAATCCACAGAGAGGATAAGAAGGGTGGGCAGTGGCCACGCCACCCCTGGAACCAAGGGGTCTCTCCTCAACCTGGTGCTCTTTCTGCAGCTCCAATGCACCAGGAGCAAGGGCATGATAAAAAAGCACGTGGTAGAAATAATACTGTGCTAACGTGGCTGGGAAGGTATGGAGACAGCTGGAGGCAGAGGGTTTGCCTCTTCCTCCGTTTGCTGTGGCAGGTACAACAGGACCAAACAACCTTCTCAGGTGCTGTGATGGGCTCATAGCCCAGACTCCTGATGGCCACTCTCTGTCCCGGTCTGACTCCGTGTTCCACCTCTTCCCTCTTCTAGAGGCAGTCTCTGGAACTTTCCTTTGTGTGTTGAGCACTTTACGAGAAAGTAAAAATTATCTTTGTGCTACTTGGTAGCATCCCCACTTTTATAGACTGACTTGCGTTCCCAAAACTCCTATGTTGAAGCCCTACCGCCTGAATGGGACTGTATTTGGAGATATCACCTTTAAGGAGGTAATTAAGGTTAAATGAAGTCATTAGGGTGGGGTCCTGATCTAATAGGACTTGGTGTCCTTGTAAGAAGAGAAAGCAGGGATGTGTATACACAGAGAAAAGGCCATGTGAGGATTCACGGGGAAGGGGGATCTGTGCCAGCCCAGGAGAAACCAGACTGGCTGGCAGCTGGAATTCCAACTTCCAGAAGTGGGAGAAATAAAGTCTGCTGTTTAAGCTCCCCACCCACCCCCCAGTCTGTGGCATTTTGTTAATGCGACCCTCAGCTAAGACACTCACCTTCCTCTAAGTAGGAACTTTACATTAGGAACACATTGGGAAGGGACGGGCTTGGGTTTGGGGAGGAGGGGGGAACATGACAGCAGGTGTGTGCAAATGTGGTGGCTTAAGCCCCACCAGCGGCCAACCAGATTGGCCGCCGTTGGGTGGGTGTGCTTGGCCCGCGGAGAGGCCCCCAGCCCCTCCCCATACTCCTTGGTACAGGTGCTGCCAGAGGCTGATCTGGCCCCACTCCGGCCAGGGAGTTGGCCCCTGTAACTCTCCCTGGGCCCATTTCCCTCTGCTTGGGGCTCACTCCTTTCTGTGCCTTAGGTTGCTGCTGAAACTCCCCTCCGTCTGGCTGTCCTCCTGTTTCTCCTTCTTTGCTCTTTACTTATTTCCTTACACATCCCTCCCCCTTTCCTGTACAAAGTTTCCTTACTTTGCAGCCAGTCTGCCTTCCTTCCTTCCTTCTTTTCTTTTTTTTTTTTTTTTTTTTTGGAAAGAGCATCTGTCTGCACCATCAGAGCATTTGCCCACAAATCCCCAGTGCCTGACTCCATACCTGGATTTTAATTGAAGGCACTGGCATGTTGTTAATAACACTATGAAGGATGTTAACCTAAGAATCCTTACAACACCCTGTAAGACACCTGTTGTGGGAAGTCTGCCATCCCTCATCCGTAATTCTGAGATCCCCAAAGCTCGGAAACTCAAAATGTTTTCCTTAAAGTTGGTGAGAAATCTGACTTGAAAGCTGTAAGTCTTTTGCTTGTCTTTATTTATCTCAGTCTGAATAGTCATCTGTCTTTGGAGAAATTTTAATGTATCTGGTTTTGGGGTGCTGTCCCATGCCTCAGTGGGCACATCGTAATATACCACATGTTAGTTTCGTACTTCCGTATATCGAACTACGCACACCTTAGCTGGCAGTGTAACATGATACACTTGGACTACGTACCGCTTCTGTGGGTCAGGGATTCAGAAGCAGCTGCATTGCGTGCTTGTGGCTCAGGGTGTCCCCCGAGGTCCCAGGGAAGATGTTGGCTGGGACTGCATCACCTGAAGTCTTGACTGGGCTGGAGGGTGCAGTGGGCAAGCTGACACTGGCTATTGGCACAAAGCTTTAGCTTCTCACCACCTGTATCTCTTCGCAGGGCTGCTTGATGGCCTCGTGATACGGTGGGTGGCTTCCCCCAGAGCTGCTGATCCAGGAAAGAGCAAGGCAGCAGCCACAAGTCTTTCTACTTCACTGCAGAAATCGCACTCCACCCTGTCTGTAATATCCTATTGGTTACAATGGTATCAAGGGGTGAAATCACTAGAGTGGGATCCCAGGAGCTGGGGGACACTTTCTGGAGGCTGGCTACCCCAACAATGTATCCCTACATAAAATCCAAAGATCCTGATTTCCAAAATACATGGGACTCCGAGACTGTTGGATGAGAGACTGGAACGCCCATTCCACAGCTGAGAACCAGGGTCAAAGGCGCTTGAGGGACTTGCCCCAAGTTATACCTATAGCAATAAAATGAGGACTCATCCCACCTCTAACAGCTGTGGGGCTGGAGCTGTTCCTGTATCCACCACTGCCTCAGCCAAACAAAGTGTTCCACCCGTAGCCATAGCCACAGCGATTGTGAGCTTACACCTCATCTTCTAGCCCCCACAACATCCCCAACCAGGTAGGGAGGGTACTGGCTCTGACCTTCCCTTTGCAGAGGAGGAAGTGTGAGCTGGCTTTGCTCATACACTTGTGTGATTTACAAGTCTGCGAGGGTTTTCCCTGGGCCCAGCCCAAGCTTGGCAATGGACTACATAAAGGGGAAAACCAGATGGGGACAGGGCAGAAGACGCGGCGGTCGTGAGGGAGGGAACCTTTGAAACAGCGCAGGTGTGCTCGCGCGTCTTCGTCATCGTGGGGGAAAGCTCAGGCTTTGAAAAGGAAACAGCGGGGAGCCAGAGAAACGCTGGGAGTTGGAGGAAGGAAAGGGATGAGGTGAGGGTAGGACAGGGCAGCTCCCTCCTGCGCCCTGCTCCGAGAATACGTTAGAGAGGGGCACGCGGGGGCCGGCGCCCTGCTCTGGGTCACTACCACGCAGCTGCGGGAGTAGGACATCTCCCCGGGCTCAGCTCTTGGAACGTCGCCCTGTTCCTGTTGCTGTGTGTGGCCGACCCGGCCTGCAGCCCGGGGATGTGGACCCACGCCCAGGTCCAACACTCGAGGTCGCCTTTGACCCCTTCTTCCCCTCCCATCCGCAGCAGCAACAGGGGGGCGGCTCACCCTCCCTCCCTCTCTCCTCCTCCGGGCCGACTCCCCGAAAACTCCCCCGACGCCGGGAGGGGGCGGGGGGAAGGGGGCGGGTCTGCTGGGACGAGCCCGCCACTCCCGGACTGCCGGGCCGCCAGCCGGGGCCCGGAGACGGGGCGGGCTGTCGCAGGGTGTGTGACAGCCTTTCTGCGGGCCAGGGGCCGCGCGGGTCGCCGTGGGCGGGGCCGGGCTGTTGGCGGAGGGACGGGGCGGGGCGGTCGACAGGAGGCGGGGCCGGGCTGTCGGAGGGTCTGGGACTGCCTTTCCGCGAGTCTGGGGAGGCCTTTCCGCGGGTCAGGGGCCGCGCCGGTCGCCGTGGGCGGGGCCGAGCTGGGGACGGAGGGGGAGGGGCCAGGCAGATCGCCGTGGGCGGGGCAGCGCTGTCGGAGGGTCTGGGACGGCCTTTCCGCGGGTCAGGGGCCGCGCCGGTCGCCGTGGGCGGGGCCGGGCTCTCGGCGGTGGGCGGGGCGCGCCGGGAAAAGTTCCGGGAAGGTGCGCGGCCCGCCCAGACCGGGCGCGGAAGTTGGCGGCGCCCGCGCGCCCGGCGGTGGAGGCCCGCGGCCATGTCCTCAGGGGGCACCGGGTCCGGCGGGCAGGAGGGGGCCGCGCGCGCGGCAGCGGCTCTCTGCGGCCTGTACCACGAGGCCGGGCAGCGGCTGAGGCGCCTTCAGGATCAGCTGGCCGCCCGGGACGCCCTCATAGAGCGCCTCCGCGCCCGCCTGGCCGCGCTCGAGGGGGACGCGGCGCCCTCGCTCGTGGACGCGCTGCTGGAGCAGGTGGCGCGCTTCCGGGAGCAGCTCCGGCAGCGGGAGGGCGGCGCCGGCGAGGCGGCGCTGCGCCAGGTGCGTCCCCGGTGGGCGAGGGTCTCGCTTGCTTGGCCCGCAGCGGCTTCTGAGGCGGGGGGGGGCCACGCCNGCTTCTGAGGCGGGTGGAGCCCACGCTGGGGCTGAGGGTTTGTGCCGCGCTGGGCTCCGAGGGTTTGAGAGTTGCGCTCCGGTGTTGGGTGTGAGGACAGTGCGGGGGTGGGTTCCGACTTCCGAGGGGTGCCTGTGTCCGTGTTGAGTGCGGAGGGCGGTGTTGTGTCTGCCTGTCGGTTCGGAGGGCTCGCGTGGACGCTGTTAACCTTAAAAATAATACTGCCAGTCGTTTCCCCATCAAAAATCGGTTTATTCGGGAATAGCAGAGAATTGCGGTCTGGGACACACTAACAGGTGAGGCCACCGGACAAAGGGGGGTAGGCTCTTTTACAGAGGAGGGGGGTTGGGAGGGCTGTGGCAGAGGGGTAGCGGAGGAGTGCGGGCGTGCGGGGCCCCTCTGCTCCTGCTGGATTTGCGGCCGTGGAGGGGGGCTCCTCCTGGCCCTGTCCGGACTCCATTCTAAACAACGTTTCCTTTATGAGTTTTCACAGTGCGGTTCTGACAGGTGTGCTCCCGTGTTGGGTTGAGGGTTGTGCATTCTTGTTGGCTATTCAGGGTGGGTGTGTGCCTGTGTTGGGTTTGGGGGGCGGTGTGGCCCGTCCCGAGCTGCGTGTGCATGGCTTGCCTTCAGAACGCCGTGCTCCCGTGCTGGGTGCTGAAGGCTGTGTGTGCATGTTGGCTCTGAGGTGTGCGTGCGCTCGCGTGGCGGATCTGAGGGGTGTGTGCGCCCAGGCTGGCTTCTGAGGGGCGTGTGTCCGGGTTGGTTCTGTGGGTTTGTGCCCATTCTGGGTTCTGAGAGGTATTTGTGCCCTGTTGGTTCTGAAGGTTGTTCTGTATGAGGGGCGTTTGTTCCAGTTGGTTCTGAGGATCGTATGTATGTGTTATGTTCTGAGGGGTGTGCTCCGTGTTGTGTCAAGGACTGTGTGTCCATTTATATCTGAAGGCTGTGTTAGGTTTAACGGTTGTGAGACACTGTTGGTTCTGAGGGGTGTGTATGCAAACGTGTTGGGCATAACGGTTGTGTGTGTGTTGGTTCTGAGATGTGTAAGCCCCCGTTGGGTTTTGAGGAGTGTGTGTGGCTGTTTTGGTCTGAAGGTTGTGTGTTCATGTTGATTCTGAGGCTGTGTGAGTGTGTTAGATTCTGAGCAATGTATCTTGTGTTGGGTCAAAGGGTGTGTGCTCATGTTGAGGGTTGTGGGTCCTTGTTGGTCTGAAGGTGTGTATATGTTTACATGTTGAGTGTGAAGCATCTGATGCTCTTACTGGGTTCTGCGGGTGTGTGTGTGTGTGCTGGGTTTCGTTTGAGAGGTGTGTGTGTGGGGGGGGTTCTGAGGTGTGTGCTCCTCTGTTGGGTCTGAGGGGTGTGTGCCTGTTTCAGTCTGAGGGTTATGAATCCATGTTGGTTGGGGGGGTGCTCTTGTGTTGGGTCTGAGGGGGTATGTGTTTGTGTTGATTCTGAGGGGCGTACTCCCATATTGGGTGTGAGGGTTGAGTGTCTGTGTTGTTCTGAGTGGTGTGTCTGTGTTGGGTCTGAGGGTTGGGTTCCATTTGGTTTTAAAGGACTGTCTTTGTTGCTTTTTTTTTTTAAAGATTTTATTTATTTATTTGACAGAGATAGAGACAACCAGCGAGAGAGGGAACACAAGTAGGGGGAGTGGGAGAGGAAGAAGCAGGCTTCCAGCAGAGGAGCCTGATGTGGGGCTCGATCCCAGAATGCGGGGACATGCCCTGAGCCAAAGGCAGACGCCCAACGACTGAGCCACCCAGGCGCCCCGCTCTGTGTTCAGTTCTGAGTGGCCTGTATGCCTGTGTTGGGTCTGAGGGGTGTGTGTCCATGTTGGTTCTGAGGGTGTTTCTGCTTGTATTGGGATGAGGGGTGAGTGTTTTTGTTCGTTATGAAGTTTCATGTATTAGGTTTTGAGGAGGAGCTCCCGTGTTGGTTCTGAGGAAAGTTCATCTGCCTGTGGTAGATTCTGGGAGGTATGTGTGCGCGTTTGTGTTCTAAAGTGTCTGTATACTCTTACCAGGTGTAAGGTATGTGTGTCCATGTTGGTTGAGAGGGGTGTGTGTCTATGTTGGATCTGAGGGCTCTCTGCCTGTTTGGAGTTCTGATGGGTATGTATTTGGGTTCTAAGAGGTCTGCTCCCTTGTTGGGTGGGAGGTTTGTATGTGACTGTATTATTCTCGGCCACGTGAACCCTGGTTATGTTCTGAGGTGACTTTCAGCTCCAGTCGTAAATGAGTCTTTCATTAGTAGCAGCTCTCTTCTGCTGGGAGCAATGACAGTGTTGCGGTGCCTGCGAGTGTGGGGTAACAGACAAATCCACTTTCCCTCCTTCTCGTCCATGTCATTGATATTATGTCTGTTTTCGTGAAGAACCATGAACGCTTAGACCGGGGGCGAGAGTAACTATTTGTCCGTAAGAGCTGTTTGAAGTGCCACACACATTTGGGGGAGCTCTAGTGCCCCATTTGGGCCATAGCTCTTATCTGGGTTGTCCCGGGAAAGAAACTAGGTCTGCAAAGAGAGTAACTACACAAGACAGTTGTCACTTCTAGGCTTGGGCCTGCAGCCAGATTTTAGAGTGAAAAGGAGACATGTACCCCCCTTTTTTTTTATTATAAAAGTAATTTTGAATATCTGAAAAACAGAGGAAAGAATAAAGACTAAAATAACAGCCACCGTAATTAATGTGGGGATAACCAGTGTTCATTTCTTGGCATGCCTCCTCCCTGTTTTTCCTTTACACACAGGGTATGTACACACTGGCGTGCTTAAGTTCATGCTGTCTGTAGGTCTTCATATCACATTGCCAGTATTTTCTTTTTTTTTTTTTTTAAAGATTTTATTTATTTATTTGACAGAGAGAGAGACAGCCAGCGAGAGAGGGAACACAAGCAGGGGGAGTGGGAGAGGAAGAAGCAGGCTCCCAGCAGAGGAGCCTGATGTGGGGCTTGATCCCATAACGCCGGGATCACGCCCTGAGCCGAAGGCAGACGCTTAACCGCTGTGCCACCCAGGTGCCCCGCATTGCCAGTATTTTCTTATCTGCCTCATTTTAGATGCCTCTAGAAGCCAGATGTCTCCCTTACTGCAGCACTTTCTCTCATCTGGGGGAGGTGGTTCATAACTCATCAGGGCAGAAGGAAAATTTAGAAGGCACCTGGTCTGTACCACTGATCGTAGTGTCATGGACACAGCAGATGAGTGCAGAGCGGGGACCGGAGCACACCATACTCACCACCAACTTAGACCCGCAAGTAGCAGGACTCTCCTTGTAGTCTGGTGGCCATTGGCGTTCAGCCCACATGTTCAATCCTGGCATCCTGTGGCCCAACAGCCCCTAACCAGGACCCAGACAAGCAGATCTGTAGTCCTAGATCTATATGGTCCTTTACCCTGACATACAGGTTTTGTTTTAGGATTTTTAAATATTTGAGGAGCATTTTAACAATCTGGTATCTTATGAGATTACGTGTTTGTGTCTTACTCCTTCATCTACCTGGGTCTTTCACAGAACCTGTGGAGGAATGGAGAGATTTCACACTGTGCAGAGTGAAAAGAATGAGAAGAATTGATCAATAGTTTGGTCTCCTTGTCAGCCCGCCCATTAGGAGCAGCAACCCTGGGTTGGTAGAGACGGGGGGCTCCCAGAGAGGATCCTGAGGCTGTAGTCTGAGGTGTGCAGGGACTGCCAGGTGACCTCTGCATCTGTGGCTGAGCGGTAGCTAGCATGTGATGGGGCCAGATCAGTCTTGAGAATTCTGGTTCTTTTTGCCACCACAGTAAGACTCGAGACTTTACCTTGTTTGTAACACAAGGCCTATATATATTTGTAGCTTTACAAAGCTCTTCCAATTAAGACTTTCTGGGATAATGGTGTTAGTTCACTATGTGGCCCATGACTGCTCAACCCATCTCATCACCACCCAGGTACTAGCCTCATGGGCCCTGCCTGGTCCTGACATATCAGCTTCCTTTCCCTTCCGGCTTTTTCTTTCCCTGTTCTGCCATACTTTCTGTTGAATGGAGCAGCATACACCCTTTACAATGGGCTGTGTTAGCTTTGTGTTTTGTTTGTTTTTAACCATTTATCTTCATACATTTTTTGATCTTGTAAAACTGAAACATTATACCCATTAAGTAGTAACTCCCCATCTTCCTGCCCCCCACCCTTGGCAAATATCATTCTCCATTTTGTCTCTGTGACTTGACTACTCTAGGGACCTCACAGAAGTGGAAGCATACAGTATTTATCTTTTTGTGACTGGCTTATTTCACTTAGTCTAATGTCCTGCAAGTTTTTCCGTGTTGTATCATGAGCCAGAAATTCCTTCTTTTTAGGGCTGGACAATACTCCGGAGTACCTGTATACCACATTTTGCTTGTCCATTCATTTGGTGATAGGCACCCGGGTTGCTTTCATGTTTCAGCTTTTATGAATAACACTGCCATTATGAATATGTGTGTACAAATTTATCTTTGAGACCCTGCTTTCAGTTCTTTTGCGTGTGTACCAGAGGTGGAATTGCTAGGTCATAGGGTAACTCTGTGTAATTTTTGAGGAACCACCATACTGTTTTTCCACAGTGGCTGTACCATTTTACATTCTCACCAACAGTGCACAGGGTTGCAATTTCTCCATGTTCTCACCAACATTAGTTATTTTTTTTTTTAAGATTTTATTTATTTATTTGACAGAGATAGAGACAGCCAGTGAGAGAGGTAACACGAGCAGGGGGAGTGGGAGAGGAAGAAGCAGGCTCCTAGCAGAGGAGCCTGATGTGGGGCTCGATCCCATAACACCGGGATCACGCCCTGAGCCGAAGGCAGACGCTTAACAGCTGTGCCACCCAGGCGCCCCAACATTAGTTATTTTTTCTTTTTTTTTTTTAATAGCCATCCTGATGGGTTTGTGGTGATTTAATATAAAATGATTGTAGCTTTGATTTGCAATTTCTTAATGATTAGTGATATTGAGCATTCTTTCATGTCCTTATTGGTCATTTGTAATCTTCTTTGTTTTTTTTTTAAAGATTTTTATTTATTTTTTTTTNTATTCGACAGAGATAGAGACAGCCAGCGAGAGAGGGAACACAAGCAGGGGGAGTGGGAGAGGAAGAAGCAGGCTCATAGCAGAGGAGCCCGATGTGGGGCTCAATCCCATAACACCGGGATCACACCCTGAGCTGAAGGCAGACGCCCAACCGCTGTGCCACCCAGGCGCCCCTGTAATCTTCTTTGAAGAAACATCAAATCCTTTGCCCATTTCTGAATTGGTTATTTTGTTGTTGCGTTTTAGGAGTACTCTACAGGCATACCTCAGTTTATTGCACTTCTCAGATCTTGCATTTTTTATAAATTGAAAGTTTGACAGGGGGCCTGCTTGGCGCAGTAGGTGGAATGTGCGACTCTTGATTTCGGGGTTTTGGGTTTGGGCCCTGCATTGTGTAGAGATTATTAAGAAAGAGAGAGAGAGAGAGAGGGAGGGAGGGAGGGAAGGAAGGAAAGGAAGAAGAGAAAGAAGGAAGGAAAGGAAGGAAGGAAGAGACGAAAGAAAGGAAAAAAGGAAGTAAGTTTGTAACAACCCTGCATCAAGTAAGTCTCCTGGCACCATTTTTCTAACAGCGGTTGCTCACTTCATGTCTCTGTGTCATAATTTGGTAATTCCTGTAATATTTCAAAATTTTTCATTATGATTATGTTTGTTATGGTGATGTGTGATCAGTGATCTTTGATGTTACTATTGTACTTGTTTTAGGGCACCATGAACTGTGCCCATAAAAGACAGCAGAGTTAATCAGTATGTGTGTTTTCTGACTGTTCCACTGACCAGCCATTCCTCCATCTCTCTCCCTCTGCTCCCTGTTCCCTGAAACACAACAATATGGAGATTAGGCCAATTGATAACCCTGTAATGGCCTCTAAGTGCTCAAGTGAAAAGCAGAGTCACACATATCTCACTTGAAATAAAAAGCTAGAAATGATTAAGCTTGTGAGGAAGGCATGTCTAAAGCCGAGATGGGCCAAAAGGTAGGCCTCTTGTGCCAAAAGGCCACGTCGCAAACGCCAAGGAAAAGTTCTCGAAGAAAGTTAAGAGCGCT
>NC_048228.1:108783147-108974117 GCF_002007445.2 Ailuropoda melanoleuca
CAGTGCTGTTTTCATGCCTGCTGACACAGCGTCCATTCTGCAGCCCACGGAGCAAGGAGTAGTTTTGACTTTGAAGTCTTATTATTTAAGGGACACACTTCACAAGGCTGTAGATGCCGTAGAGGTGATTCCTCTACTCCATCTGCTTAAGTCGAGAATCTTTTGGGAAGGATTCATCATTGCAGACGCCATTAAGAAAATGTTCCCATGGTTCAATATCAAGACTAACAGGAGTTTGGAAGAAGTGGGTTCCAGCCCTCATGGAGGACGTTGAGGGGTTCAAGACTCAGTGGAGGAAGTCACTGCAGATGTGGCGGAAACAGCCAGAGAACTAGAAGTGGAGCCTGGAGAGGTGAGCGAGCCGCTGCCGTCTCCGGATAACACTTGAACGAATGAGGAGGTGCTTCTGTGGAGGAGCAAAGAAGGTGGTTTCTTGAGATGGAGTCTGCTGGTGGCGATGCTGTGAAGATGGTTGAAATACGACAAGGATTTAGAATATTGCATAACCGTAGTTGATAAGGTGGCAGGGTTTGAGAGAACGGACCCCAATTCTGAGAGAAGTTCTACTGTGGGTAAAGTGCTATCAGGCAACATCACATGCTGGGTGCCCGGGTGGCTCAATTGGTTAAAGTGACTGCCTTCAGCACAGGTCATGATCCTGGTGTCCTGGGATGAGTCCCACATGGGGCTCCTCCTGCTCTGTGGGGAGCCTGCTTTTCCCTCTCTCTCTGCCTGCCACTCCCCCTGCTTGTGCTCTCTCTCTGTCTAATAAATAAATAAAATCTTTAAAAAAAAAGGCAACATCACATGCTATAGAGAAATTCTTTTGTTTCCTGTGCACTGGTATCGCATCTAAGAAATTATTGCTGAATTCAATATTGTGAAGCTTTTGCCTATGTTTCCTATAAGAGTTTTAGTTTTAGGTCTTACATTTAAGTCTTTGATCCATTTTGAGTTAATTATTGTATATGGTGTTCAATAAAGAGTCCATCTTTATTCTTCTGCATGCGGATGTCCAGTTTCCCCCACAGCATTTGTTGAAAAAACTATCCTTTCCCCATTGAATGGTCTTAGCACCCTTGTCAACAACCATTGACCATATATGCAAGGGGTTATTTCTGGGCGGCGGCGGCTGCTGCTGCTGCTGCTGCTGCTTTTTTTTTTTTTTTTAATATTTTATTTATTTGAGAGAAAAAGAGAGCACGAGCACGAGCTAAGGGAGGCAGTGGGAGAAGCAGACTTCCCACTGAGCAGGGAGCCTGAGGTGAGACTTGATCACAGGACCCTGGGATCATGACCTGTCTGGGCTCATTATTCTATCGCCTTTGTGTAAATGCCTGTCTTTATGCCGGGACCACACTGTTTTGGTTACTGTAGCTTTGTAGTCAGTCTTGAATTGAGGTAGCATGAGTCCTGCTTTGTTCCTTTTTTCTTCTTCTAAGATTGTTTTGGATATTTAGGGTTCCTTGAGATTCTATATGAATTTTAGGATGTATTTTTCTATTTCTGCAAAAAAAAAATCACTGGATTTTGATAGGGATTGTATTGAATCTGTAGATCACTTTGAGTAATGTTAAACTTTAAAACTCACTTATTTTACCAGCAAAAATGGATTTATTCTGGATAGCAGAGATTTGCAGTTCATGCAAGCTACAGCAAAACCATAGGTAAGTCCAGAGAACAAAGGAGAAGAATGCTCTTTTATAGCGGAAAGGGGGAGCTGGGAGGGCTCTTGTAGACAGACAGTCCACTGCAGTAAATTGGGAGTTTGAAGTCTAGTAACTTTTCATTGGCTGAGTTGTGACAGTCTCTCATGGGCTGGGCTGTTGGACCTGGAGGAGAGAACCCTTCTTCCTTCTGCTGGGGTAGTAAAGTACCGTTAACCCTTGAACTACACGGGTGTTACGGGTGCTGTCCTCCTGTGCAATTGAAAATCCATGTGTAAGTCCTGACTCTCCAGAAGACTTGACTACCGATAGTCCCCTTACCAATGACATAAACAGTTGATTAATGCGTACTTGGTATGCTACACGTATTATATGCTGTATTCTTAAAGTAAGTTAGTAAAAGAAAACCTTCTTAAGAAAATTAAGAACGGGCGCCTGGGTGACTCAGTCATTTAAGTGTCTGCCTTCCGCTCAGGTCATGATCTCAGGGTCCTGGGTTGGGCTTCCTGCTTCAGTGGGGAGCCTGTTGTTTATCACTCTACCTCTGCTCCTCCCTGCCGCCCACTTGTACGCTTGCACACGCTCTCTCTCTCTCCCTTGTCTCAAGTGAATAAATAAAAAATCTTAAAAAAAAATTAAGAACATTCCTGGGGCGACTGGGTGGCTCAGTAGGTTGAGTGTCTGACTCTTGGTGTTGGCTCAGGTCATGATTTTGGGGTCAGGAGATTGAGCACCATGTTGGGTTCATTACTCTGTGGGGAGTCTGCTCGAGATTCTCTCTCCCTCTGACCCTCCCCCTGCTTGCATGTGCACTCGCATTCTCTCAAATAAATACATAAATCTAAAAAAAAAAAGAAAAGAAAAATTAAGAACATTCCTGTCCAGAATGCAAGATACATCAGTTCTGCAATTGACAAGTGATAGAGCACGAGGGCTCCCTGTTCTAGCCTCCTGATTCCATTTTAGTGAGGTTTCCCTTAATAATTTTCACAGTATTGACATCTTAACAATATTAAGTTTCCAGTTTGTGAATATGGGATGTTTCCATTTATTTATGTCCTAATTTCTTCCAGTAACGTTTTATAGTTTTCACTGTGCAGGTCTTCCACCTCCTTGAGTGAATTAATTCCTAAGTCTTTGATCCTTTTTGATGCTGTTGTACATGGAATTGCTTTTATAATTTCTCTTTCAGATTCTTTATTGTTAGTATATAGGAATACTGTTTTTCATGTGTTGACTTTGTTTCCTGATATTTGCGGAATTCTAAGTTTTTTTGTGTGTATGTGTGTAGAGTATTTAGAGTTTCCACATACAAGATTATATCATCTGCAAAATATCATTTTACTTCCTTTCCTGTTTGGATGCCTCTTCTTTCTTTTGTTTTTTTCCTACTTGTTCTAGCTAGAATATCTAGTGCTATTATGAATAGAAGTGTTGAAAGTGGGTACTATTGACTTGTTCCTGATCTTAGAGGAAAAGCTTTCAGTCTTTCACCATTGAGTATGGTATTTACTGTGAGTTTTTCAAAGATGGCTTTTATTTTATTTAATTTTTAAAAATTTATTTATTTATTTATTTGATGGGGAGAGGGGGAGGGAGACAGCATGAGCCAGGGGGAGAGGCAAAGGGAGAGGGAGAAGTGGACTCCTCGCTGAGCAGGGAGCTGGACACAGGGCTTGATCCAGGAACCCTGTGATCATGACCTGAGCTAAAGGCAGACACTTAACCGACTGAGTCATCCAGGTGCCCCAAATATGGCTTTTATTATGTGGAGATAGTTTTTGCCTCAATTGTTACAATTATGTGTTTTTCTCCCTTCATTCTGTTAGCGTGGTATATTACATTGATCAGCTTTCTTTTCTTTATCTTTCTTTCTTCCTTCCTTTCTCTTTCTTTCTCCTTTTCTTTTCTTTTCTCTTCTTTTATGAAATATGTTTGTGAACTTAACCATTACCTAAATGTGTGTGTAACGAATCTAGTGAAAAATTGTCTGATTGGAAAAGTTTAATAGCAACATTTTGTTTACTCCAAGGGATTGATGGTGAGTCATAGATAGAAAACATCAAGCACATGTGTTGTGCTTCTTGTCATCCAAAAAGCTTAATTCACATGCCAGTATTGTTAGATGTTTATCGACAATTGTCTAATTGTCTTCAGGTAGTATAAATGAGAATACATGATAGGTATGTCAAGAACATGATCAATTTGTAACATGTAGAAAGTAGAACTAAAATGCAAATAGAAATAATTCATGGCTTATCAGTACATAACAAATGATGCTCAGTAATTGTCCAGTTTGTCCAGATTGGCCTCTGATCCTTCTACACTGCTGTCCAGAAGATAAATGTGCTGTACCTCTTATTCTTTTAAAAAGCCGGGGATAACCCTAGTCATGAGCATCACCTTTTCATTGTCTTTAAGAAACTATGATGAGGGGCGCCTGGGTAGCACAGTCATTAAGCATCTGCTTTTGGTTCAGGGCATGATCCTGGCGTTCTGGGATCGAGCCCCGCATCAGGCTCCTCCCCTGGGAGCCTGCTTCTTCCTCTCCCACTCCCCCTGCTTGTGTTCCCTCTCTCGCTGGCGGTCTCTCTGTCAAATGAATAAATAAAATCTTAAAAACAAAAAAAAGAAACTATAATGAAACTTGCTAAAGTTTCCTTGTGGGAAGTTCACAAGATATTTGTAGAAGTGCTCTGGGTTATAATACTTCCTCATTCTTGAGCACCAGTGAGAAGCAAGTGTTACGTTAAATATTGAAAAACAGTATACTTTAAATCTGGTTTTGATGCTGTCTAGCTGTGTTACCTTGGACAAGTCACTTAATGTTCTGGTTTTCTCATCAGTAAAACTAAAATAACAAGACCTAGCTCATAGGACTATTTATGTATTTATTCACTCAGTCATTAGGTATTTGTCAAATGCCTGCTGTATGCTAGATGCTTTGATAGGCCCTGGAGATGCAGAAAGGATCAAGAAAGGCAGCTTATATACTGGGCACCTGAGTGGCTCAGTTGGTTAAGCATCTGCCTTTGGCTCAGGTCATGATCTTGGGGTCCTGGGATCACGCCCCACATGGGGCTCTCTACTCAGCGGGGAGTCTGCTTCTCCCTCTCCCCCTCCAAACCCCCCTCCCCGCACCTCGCTCTCTCCCTCAAATAAATACAGTCTTTTAAAAAAAAGATGCTTATATACTAGTTGAGAAAATAGAGATTGTAGAAATATCAATTGCCTTTGTAGAAAATACACAAAATGGATATATAGTACATTATGAGTTTTATGTCGTGAGGAACATGTGATTTAACATACATAAAAAACATAGCATAACTTTTGCACCTAGTTGGTACTCAGATGGGAGTATCATCTACCATTGCCACTTAAGTGTTTTTTGAGCATCTTCTGTATAGGAATGGAGTGTGTATGTGCAGGCACTGTGGGTTATGTTTTTCCATTTCTTCCAATATGAGTATAGTGTATTCATTTCACAGGCACGTGTACAGTGTCAGGGTTGTGCCAGGCTCTGGAGCAGTGTTAATCCAGTATAATTAGACTGAAGAGTGTAGAGGATAACACAGGAAGTGGCTGTAAAGTTAAATTGGGGGCAGATTATGACTACCTTTACTACCTTATAAAGGTGTTAACTGCACGTTCTTTTAAGCACTAGGCTAGGGCAATGCAAAGATGATCAAGGTCCAATTCTTGCTCTTCAAATTGTGGAATCACACATGCACATAAATGATCACTTTTTTTCCTTCCTTAACCAATTTGGATGCTTTTTATTTCTTTTTCTTGCCCGATTGCTGTTGCTAGGACTTCCAGTATTATGTTGAATAAAAGTGGTGAGAGTGGACATCTTTGTCTTGTTCTTGATCGTAGAGGAAAATCTCTTAATATAGTGTTAGCTGTGGGTTTTTCATATATGGCCTTTCCTATGTTGAGGTGTGTTCTCTTTAAATCTACTTTGTTGAGAGTTTTTTTTTAAGATTTTATTTATTTATTTATTTGACACACAGAGAGCACAAGCTGGTAGTGGGAGTGGGAGGGAGAAGGAGAAACAGGCAGAGGGAGGGGGGAAGCAGGCCCTGCGCTGAGCAGGGAGCCCAATGCGGGACTCAGTCTCAGGACCCTGAGATTTAACATACATAAAAAACATAGATCGTGACCTGAGCCGTAGAAAGATGCTTAACCAACTGAGCCACCCAGGTGCCCCGAGAGAATCTTAAGTAGGTTCCATGCCCAGTGCAGAGCCTGACATGGGGCTCAATCTCACAACCCTGAGATTATGACCTGAGACAAAATCAAGAGTCACACGCTTAACTGACTGAGTCACCCTAGTGTTCCTTAACTCTTCTTTAATGTTTGGTAGAATTCATCTTTGAAGCCATCTGATCCTGGACTTCCGTTTTTTGGGAGTTTTTTGATTACTGATTCAATTTCATTGTTAGTAATTGGTCTGTTCAGATTTTCTATTTCTTTTTATTAAATTATTTATTTATTTGAGAGAGAGAGAGAGAGCGCGCTCATGAGCTGGGGGAGGGGCAGAGAGAGAGGGAGAAGCAGGCTCCCTGCTGAGCAGGGAGCTTGATGAGGGGCTCAATCCCAGGACCTGGAGATCCTGATCTGAGCCAAAGGCAGATGCTTAACTGACAAAGCCACCCAGGTGCCCCTCTATTTCTTCTTGATTTAGCTTTGGGAAGTTATATGTTCCTAGGAATGTATCCATTTCTTCAAGGTTGTCCAATTTGTTGGCATATAATTTTTCATAATATTCTCTGATAATCCTTTGCATATCTGTGGTGTCAGGTTTTTTTTGTTTGTTTTTATTTTCCTTTTCTGATTTTATTTATTTGAGTTCTCTCTTTTTATCTCATTTTGAGGAGTCTGGCTAAAGATATTATCAATTTTGTTGATCTTTTCAAAGAACCAGGTCCTGGTTTCATTGACCTGTTTTATCGTTTTTTAGTCCATCTTTCATTTATTTCTGCTCTCGTCTTTATTTCCGAAAGGTTGTTTAGTTGAGATTTTTTTTCCCCTGCTGGTTGAGGTAGACCTGTATTGCTATAATCCTCTCTTAGAACAGCTTTTGCTGCATCCCAAAGATTTTGGACTGTTGTGTTTTCATTTTCATTTGTCTCCCTGTATTTTTTTTCTTCCATCTTCAGTTTATTGATTGATTCATTCATTGTTTAGTAGTATGTTATTTAGCCTTTGTATATTTGTGTTCTTTCCAGACTTTTTCTTGTGATTGATTTCTAGTTTCATTCTGTTGTGGTCGGAAAAGATGCATGGTATGACTTTGATTTTTTAAAATTTAAGGCTTGTTTTGTGGTCTGATGTGGTCCACTGTGGAGAATGTTCTGTGTATACTTGAAGAAAAGACAAAGTGGGGGGGCGCCTGGCTGGCTCAGTCAGTAGAACACGTGACTCTTAATCTCAGGGTCGTGAGTTCCAGCCCACGTTGGGTGTAGAGCCTCCTTGGGGGAAAAAAAAAGAATGTGTATTCCTCTGTTTTTGGATATAATGTTCAGAATATATGTTAGATCTATCTGGTCCAATGTGTCATTCAAAGCCACTGTTTTGGGGCACCTGGGTGGCTCAGTCAGTTAAGGGTCTTCCTTCAGCTCAGATCATGATCTCAGGGTCCTGGGAGTCAGGCTCCCTGCTTAGTGGGAGGTCTGCTTCTCCTTCTCCCTCTCCCTCCCATCCCCCCACCCCCACTTGTGCACTCTCTCTCTCTCTCTCTCTCTCAAAATCTTAAAAAAAAAAAAAAAGAAAGCCACTGTTTCCTTGTTATTTTTCTGTCTGGATGATCTATCCATTGATGTAAATAGGGTGTTAAAGTCCCTTGCTAGTATTAGTATAATTTTTTTCTTCCTTTATGTCTATTAATAGTTGCTTTATGTATTTGAGTGCTCCCATGTTGGGTGTATAAATATTTACAGTTGTTATATCTTGTTGGAGTGTTCCCTTTATGATTATGTAGTGTCTTTCTCTCTCTTGGTTTTTTTTTAATTTAATTTTTTGAAAGATTTTATTAGAGAGCAAGCACGAGTGGGGGCAGAGTGAGAGGGAGAAGCAGACTCCCTACTGAGCAAGGAGCCTGATGTGGGGCTCAATCCCAGGACCCTGAGATCATGACCTGAGCTGAAGGCAGATGCTTAACCAACTGAGCCACCCAGGTGCCCCTCTTTCTCTCGTTATAGTCTTTTTTTTTTTTTTAAAGATTTTATTTATTTGTCAGAGAAAGCACAAGCAGGGGGAGCAGCAGGCAGAGGAGAAGGAGGCTCCCCACCAAGCTAGGAGCCTGATGTGGGGCTCGATCCCAGGACCCTGGGCTCATGACCCAAGCTGAAGGCAGATGCCCAACTGACTGAGCCACCTAGGTGCCCCTCATCTTTGTTTTAATGTCTGTTTTGTCTGATATAAGTATTGGTACCCCAGTTTTCTTTTTGCTTCTATTTGCATGATCCCTTCACTTTTCCATCCCTTCACTTTTGATCTATGTGTTTTTTTATGTCTCAAATGGGTCTCTTGTAGGCAGCATATAGATGGGTCTTGCTTTTTTATCCATTCAGTCACTCCGTGTTTTTTGATTGGACCATTTAATACATTTACATGCAAAGTAATTGTTGATAGGCATGTGATTATTGCTGTTTTGTTATTTGTTTTATGGTTGTTTTGTAGTTCTTCTGTTTCTTTCTTCTCTTGCCTTCTTGTCATTTGATAGATTTCTTTAGTGATATGCTTGGATTGCTTTCTCTTTATATTTTGCTTATCTATTACAAGTTTTTGATTTGTGGTTACCATTAGGTTTATATATAACATTATAGGCTTATAGCAGTCTGTATTAGCATGATGGTTGCTTAAGTTTGAATCCATTCTGAAAGCACTAAGTTTTTTTTTTTTTTTTTTTAAAGATTTTATTTATTTATTTGACAGAGAGAGAGACAGCCAGCGAGAGGGAACACAAGCAGGGGGAGTGGGAGAGGAAGAAGCAGGCTCCCAGCAGAGGAGCCTGATGTGGGGCCTCGATCCCATAACGCCAGGATCACGCCCTGAGCCGAAGGCAGACGCTTAACCGCTGTGCCACCCAGGCGCCCCTGAAAGCACTAAGTTTTTACTTTTCCCATCCCTATGTTTTATGTATATGATATCATAATTTACATCCTTTTTATTTTGTGAATTCCTTGACAGATTTTTATAGATATCATTTATTTTTGTTGCTTTTGTGCTTTAACCTCTGTACTGGTTTTACAGGAGATTAATCTGTTTATTACTTTATGTTTGTATGTACCTGTGAAATTTTTTTCTTTCCTAATTTGCTTACTTCTGATTATGGCCCTTTTTTTCCACTCAAAGAATTCCCTTTAACGTTTTTATAAGGCTGGCTTTGTGATGATGAGTTCCTTTAGCTTTTGTTTGGGAAACTCTTTATCTCTCCTATTCTGAATGATAACCTTGCTGGGTATTCATGGCTATAGGTTTTTTCCTCTCAGCACTTTCAATATGTCATGCCATTCCTGTCTGGTCTGCAAAGTTTCTGCTGAAAAATCAGCTGACAGCCTTTTGGGTTTTCCCTTGTATGTAACCATTGTCTTTTCTCTTCCTGCTTTTAAAATTCTTTGTCACTACTTTTTGCTATTTTAATTACTATATGTCTTGGTGTAGACCTCCTTGGGTTGATTTTGTTGGGGGTTCTTTGTGCATCCTGGATCTGGATTTCTTTTCCTTTCCCAGATTCAGGAAGTTTTTAGCTATTAAGTCTTCAAATAAATTCTCTGCCCCCTTTTCTCTCCTCTTTCTGGGATCCTTATAATGCAAATGTTATTACACTTGATGATGTTGCCAAGTTCCCTTAATCTATTCTCATTTTTTGTGTTTTCTTTTATGCTCTTCAGCTTGGTGCGTTCCATTACTCTGTCCAGCTCAGTGATCCATTCGTCTGCCTCCTCTAATTTGCTATGGATTCCCTCTAGTGTATTTTTTTAATTTCAGTGATTGAGTTCTTTAGCTCTGATTTTTTTTTAAAAATTCTCTATCTCCTTGTTGAAAGTCTCACTGAGGTCCTCCACTCTGTTCTCAAGTGAGTATCTTTATGACCATTATTTTGGATTCTCAATCAGGTGTATCACTTATCCCCGTTTCACTTAGGTCTTTTGCTGTGATTTTGTTTTGTTCTTTCATTTGGGGCATACTCCTCTGTCTCCTCATTTTGTCTAATTCTCTGAGTATGTTTCTATGTGTTAGGAAGTTATGTCTCCTGATCTTGAAAGTAGTGGCCTTAGGAGGAGGTCTTCTGGTGCCTTGCAGTGTCCCTTTGTTCACTGGAACCTAGTGCTTCAGGGCTGTTTCCTATGTGTGCTGTGTGTACCCTACTGTTGTGCCTGAGCTGCATTTGCCTTCCAGTTGGCTGCAGTGGTCCCCTTTGCCTCTGTGGGTGGGGTTTAGTCTCTCTGTGGTAAGGGGCCAGTCTGGGGCTGCCTTGGGCTTCTGCTTGGTTCAGACCAGATGCCTGCCTTCAGCCTTTTTGCCAGAACCGTGGTTGCACTGAACTGCAGGGTGCTTTCCCTGTTGTCCCCTGTGAGGCTTTTTTTTTTTTTTTTTTTTTTTAAGTTTTTATTTATTTGACAGAGACAGCGAGAGAGGGAACACAAGCAGGCGGAGTGGGAGAGGGAGAAGCAGGCCTCCCACTGAGCAGGGAGCTCGATGTAGGGCTTGATCCCAGGACCCTGGGATCATGACCTGAGCCAAAGGCAGACGCTTAACGACTGAGCCACCCAGGCGCACCCCCCCCCTCCGTGTGAGGCTTTTATTGGTGGGCACAACCTGCAGTCAGACCAGAGACTGCCCCCAGTCTGTTAGGGTTGCAGTGTCCCTGAACTACAGGACTCTTTGTGTTGCCCTGTGTGACATTTTTGTTCATGGATGGGCCAGCCGTCAGATCAGTTGTCTGTCGAACTGGTGTCTGTGGTTGTCTTCCCTTCTCCCAGGGCAGGAGTCACTTTGGTGTTGGTCACTGCCAGGGCTGCTTGGTGAATGAGACATCAGACATCTTGGAGGGACTCCTGCTGAGTGGGGCAGGTTGGATGGGATGGATCTGCAGGAGAATGTAGGGGCAGGGGAATGGGCATGGCGTTAGCAAGCTAGGTAGTGAATGTTCATGCTGGGTCCCACAGATGTCTTGGTATCTAGGTTGGCAGGGAGGGGAAGGGAAATAGTGCCCACTAGCTCTTTTCTTCTTGGACAAGGCTGCTTAAGATCCCTGCGTGTTCCCTCCAGTGCGTGTTCTGAGATTAGTAAGTAAACTTCCCATCTACACCAGGCACTTTTCAAATGCTGAGTCTAGGTGGAATTGTTTGTTATGCTGTCTCTCTAAGGGGAGGGACTCAGTGTTCTTAGTGATAATCCCCACTGATTGTCCCTTTCCGTTTGTAGTTAGTCTTACAGGTTAGTTTGGTTCCCAACTGGGACTGTACCCTTCCTACCATTTTCATTTTGTGGTGTGGCCTCCCTTCTACAGTTAATTGTAGAGAGTCTTTGGTTCATTCTTTGGATTAATTACACTGATGTCTGGATGATTACTTCTTGAAGCATGTTGTGAAAGGGATGGAGGGATGTGTAGTGGGGAAATAGTGAACTCAGTAAGTATATAGGTAAGCCAACTTAAGTTTCCAAATCAGAATACTGGTCTTTTAGTGTCAACTGCTTTTTTTTTTTTCCTTCTTCAGATACAGTTAACATGTTAGTTTTAGGTATACTACAAAATGATTTGATGTCTGTATATGTTGAGAAATGATCACCACAATAAGTCTAGTTAACATCCATTGATCAATTTTTGTATGTTTATAATATCTTTACATTCCAGTAAAAAAATTCCACTTGATTGTGGTGCTTTGGTATCAGGGTAATGCTGGCCTCATAGGATGAATTGGGAAGTGTTCCCAACTTTTTTTTTAAATTATTTTTATTTATTTATTTTTTAAAAGTCTTTTTAAAGATTTTATTTATTTATTTGACAGAGAGAGAGACAGCCAGCGAGAGAGGGAACACAAGCAGGGGGAGTGGGAGAGGAAGAAGCAGGCTCCTAGCGGAGGAGCCTGATGTGGGGCTCGGTCCCAGAACACTGGGATCACGCCCTGAGCCGAAGGCAAACGCTTAACGCCACCCAGGAGCCCCCCAACTTTTTTTTTTTCTTTAAATCTTAGGAAGGATTAGTATTCTTCAAATGTTTGCTAGAATTCACCTGTGAAGCTATCAGTTCCAGGGCTTTTCTTTGTTGGGAGAGTTTTGATTACTGATTCAATCTCTTTATTAGGTAGAAGTGTATTCAGTTTTTGTATTTCTCTGTGATTTAGTTTTAGTAGGGTTTGTGTTTCTAGGAATTTGTTCATTTCATGTAGATTATCCAATTTGCTGGTGTATAGTTGTTCATAGTATTCTTATAATTCTTTTTATTTCTGTAGAATTGGTAGTAATGTCCCCACTTTCATTTCTGATTTTAGTAATTTGCCTGTTTTCTTTAGTCTGTTTAGCTAAAGGTTTGTCAACTTTGTTGATCTTTTAGAAAAATCAGCTATTGGTTTTACTGATTTTTCTTAGTTTTTTTTTTCTCTATTTCATTTATCTCTGCTCTAATCTTTATGATTTCTGCCCTTCTGCTAGCTTTGGGTTTAGTTTGTTCTTGTTTTTCTAGTTTCTTAAGTTATAAAGTTAGATTGTTGACTGGAGATCTTTCTTGTTTATAAAGGCAAGTGTTTATAGCTAAAGATTTTCCCCTTAATGTTGCTTTCACTGGATCCTGTAAGTTTTGGTATGTTGTGTGTTCATTTTAATTTTCTGTAAGTATTTCTTAATTTTCTTGTGCGTTCTTCAATTGATTTAAAAGTGTGTTGATTCATTTCCACAATTTTGCATATTTTCCAGATTTACTTCTGTTGATTTCAAATTTCATTCAGTTACGGTTGGAGAAGGCACTTTGAGGATATCTGTATTTTAAAATCTACTGAGACTTGAGGCACCTGGGTGGCTTAGTTGGTTGAGCGTTTGCTTTTAGCTCAGGTCATGATTCCATGGTCCTGGGATCAAGCCCCACATCGGGCTCCTTGCAGTGGGGAACCTGCTTCTCCCTTTGCCTGCTGCTCCCCCTGCTTGTGTTCTCTCTTGCTATCTCTCTCTCAAATAAATAAAATCTTAAAAAAAAAATCTACTGACACTTAATATGTGGTCTAATATACAGCCTGTTCTGGAAAATGTCCCATGCGTACTTGAGAAGCTCTTGTATGCAGCTGTTGCTGGTGGGTGTTTTGTACATCTGTTAGATCTAGTTGGTTTACTAATGTCTGGTTGTTTAATCACTATTGAGAGTGGAGTATTGATGTCTCTAACCATTATTGTAGAACTGTCTAATTCTCTATTCGATTCTGTCAGTTTTTGTTTTGTATATTTGGCTAGACTGTTAATAGGTGCACAAGTGCCTATAATTGTTGTATCTTCTTGCTGTATCAAACCTTTTTTTAATATATAATATTCTTTTGTCTTTTGTAACCTTTTTTGCATTGAAGTATTTTGTCTGATATTAGTGTAGGCACCCCTGCTCTCCTTTGGTCACTACTTGGAATATGTTTTTCCATCCTTTATACTTTCAATCTATTTGTGTCTTTGTATCTCAGGTGAGTCTCTTGTAGACAACCTATAGTTGGATCTTTTGTTTTATCCATTCTGCCAATCTCTGTTTTAATTGGAGGGCTTAATCCATTAATATTTAGTATAATTACTGATAAGGATGGACAAGATGTCTTTTTTTTTTTTAAGATTTTTATTTGAGAGAGAGAGAGAGAATGAGAGAGAGAGAGAGAGCATGAGAGGGGGGAGGGTCAGAGGGAGAAGCAGACTCCCCGCTGAGCAGGGAGCCCTACTCGGGACTCAGTCCCTGGACTCCAGGATCATGACCTGAGCCGAAGACAGCCGTTTAACCAGCTGAGCCACCCAGGCGCCCCTAGGTAGATGTCTTATAGCCTTTTTGCTCCTCCTTTTTTGCTTTACTGTCTTTGTGTTTATTCACATATTTGTAGTGAAATGTTTAAACTTTCTCATTTCCTTTGAGTATATCTGCAATTTTTTTTTAAGTATATGTGCTGCTGAAGTGAGCACTATTCTACAGCTTTTGTGTGTGTGTGTGTGTGTGTGCATGTGTGTGTATGTGGTTAACAATGGGAATTATGTTTAACATCCTAAAGTTAAACGTATATCAGGTTAACTTCAATAACATAAAAAACTCTGCTCCTTCACAATTCTGTCCCCATCCCTTTCAGGTGCCAATGTCACAAAATTGCATCTTTATACGTCATGTGCCCCCAGACATAAACTAATCTTTTAATTATTTAAGTAGGCCCCACACCCAGCGTGGAGCCCGGTGCAGAGCTTGAACGCAGAACCCCAAGATCAAGACCTGAGCCAAGACCAAAAGTCAGATCCTCAACCTACTGAGCCAGCCAGGAGACCCATAACCTAATATTTTAAATACATTAGTCTCTTAAATTACATGGGGAAACGTGAGGTTGTAAACCAAAGTTACAATACTAACTTTTAGACTGGTAACTTTAAAAAAGTATCTTAGTCTCTTAAATCATGTAGAAAAGAAAAATGGAATTATAAACTCTTGTTACAATAATCCTAGTTTTTGTAGTTGCCCATGTGTTTACATTTTTATTTCTTCATACAGGTTTGAGTTACTGTCTAGTGTCCTTTAATTTCACCCTAAAGGACTCCCTTGAATATTTCTTTTTTTTAAGATTTTATTTTATTTATTTGACAGAGGCAGTGAGAGAGGGAACACAAGCAGGGGGAGTGGGAGAGGGAGAAGGAGGCTTCCCACTGAGCAGGGAGCCCGATGTGGGGCTCGATCCCAGAACGCCGGGATCATGACCTGAGTCAAAAGCAGACGCTTAACGACTGAGCCACCCAGGCGCCCCACCCTTGAGTATTTCTTGCCAGGTGGGTCTTGTGGTAACAAACACCCTCAGCTTTTGTTGATCTGGGAATGTTGTAGTTTCTTCTTCACTCCTGAAGTGCAGTTTGCTGGATACAGGATTCTGGATACAGTTGTTTTAGTGTTTGAGTATATGGGTTCACTGCTTTGTAGCCTTTGAAGCGACGGGTGAGTAATCTAATGATCATCTCACTGAGGATCCCTTGTATGTGATGAGTAGCTTCTCTCTTGCTGCCTTCAAGATTCTTTATCTTTGGCTTTCAGAAGTCTGATTATAATGTGTTTTGGTGTTAGTCTTTCTGAGTTCATCTTACTTCGAGTTTGTTGAGCTACCTGGATGTTTATATTCATGTCTTTCACCAAATTTGGGAAGTGTTTTCTTCAAATATTCTTTCTACCCCTTTCTCTCACTCCTTTTGAGACACCCACCGTGTGTGTGCTGGTCTGCTTGATGGTGTCCCACAGGTCCTAAGGGCTCAGTTCACTTCGGTCTTTTTTCTTCCTGTTCCTCAGCCTCTATAATTTTCCTTGTTCTATCTTCAACTTTGCTGATACTTCTGCCAGTTCAAATTTTCCTTTGAATCTCTCTAGTGAATTTTTCATTTCAGTTATTGTACTTTTCAGCCTCAGAATTTCATTTTGGTTTCTTTTTAGGTTTTTGAAGTCTATTAATATTTCCATTTTGTTCATATAATGCTTTGTGGACTTTCCCCACATCTTTTCATTTTCTGAACATTTTTTAAGATGGTTGTTTTAAAGTCTTTGTCTAGAACATCTGCCATCAGGTCTTTTAAAGGGATAATTCTGTTGATTTATTTTTTTCCTTCGAATAGGCCATATTTTCCTGTGTCTTTGTGCGCCTTGTGATTTTTTTTGTTAAGAACTGGACATTTGGATCTAATAATGTTTTATGTCTGGAAATTAGATTCTCCCCTTCCTCAAGGTTTTGTTTTTTGATTGTTGTAGGCTGTCTCTGCACCAAGGATCAGCCTGAGGGGTGACTCAGGATTTGCTCAGGTCTCTTCTGAGCCTGCACCTTTCCCTGGTCAAATGTGGGCACTTCCTAATTTTCTTTTTATATGTAGTTGCTTCTGAATGTCCTTGTCTTTATTTTGTGTGTATTTTTATGTATGTATGTATGTATGTAATATATGTATTAAGTAAACAGGCCTGAATGTCCTTGTCTTCAGTGCCTGGTTCCCAGAGGGGGGAAAAGACAAAAATGAAAGGGGGAAAAGGGCTCCCTTCCTTTAAATGGCCAAGTCACTTCAGCTGGAAGAGAGGGTCTTTGCAACCATGGGGGAGCAAAGCGGCTGCCATTCTCTGCCTTTGCACCTTTGTGACAGGAAGGAGCAATGACTGATGAGAGCTCAGACTTCCAGTGTTTGGAGGACAGGGCCCACCCTGGCTCTGCGAGATGTGTGCTAGTTGCTGCAGAAACACATGCAGGTGGCTGGGTGTGGGGGATGGGCTAAGAGCTGAAATTGGTTGAAATTAACCTCAGTTGACTGGCCAAGTCCTCCCCTGGAAGTTGGAATCCTTCAATAGACTCCAGGTTTCCAAAATAGTAACATTAGATGGATTCTGCCACTGCAGCTGTTTTTCAGGTGGGGAGATGAATTCCTGGTGTTTCCTGCGCCACCAGCTTCCCAGAATCCTCCAAGCTGTGTTAGGTTTTGTCCTTGTCTTTCACCTTGCTCTCCCACTACACTCTTCTGGAAGGGAAGGAGCATGTTGCTGTTTTATCGCTGCTTCCCAGGGTCCATCTGAAGTGTTTGGCACTGTGGTAAAGGCTCAGTTAACTGGCCTTACAATTCCTGTTTGTTCTCATTCTCTTACAGTCCCATTAGGGACTGGTCCCAGGGACAGCCCTGGGCTGGGCTGTGATGCTCAGGAAGGAGAGAGAAGGGGACTGTACTGGGTTGGACAGTGTCCCCCTCGCCCCCAATTCATTTCCATCTGGAACCCGTGAATGGGACGTTTTTTGGAAATCGGGTCTTTGCAGGAGGTAATGAATTAAAATGATGGCATGCTGGGTTAGGGCAGGTCTACAAGCCCAGGACTACTGGCAGCCACCAGGAGCTGGAAGAGATATGGAAGGATTCTTCCTTTTTGCCCTGGAAGAAGCATGGCCCTACTGATGCCTGGAGTTTGGGCTTCTGGCTTCCAGAATTGTGAGAGAGTAAACCTCTGTTGTGGACTTCGGTAGGGCAGCCTGGGGAGCACACTAACTCAGGGACGAGGACCAGGAGGCCTCTTATTTTTAAGGTTGATCCACGAGACTACAGAATTCTTCACACTTGTGTTTCCACCTGCGAAGGAGAGCAGGGTGCTGTTGTTCCCCAGCAAGCCTCCGTGTGAGCTAGGTTCTCTCTAAAGTGATGTTTGAAAGCTGGTTTTTAAGACAGAAGTAAGGCTGGTGAGTCCCTTAGAACTAACCTCACCCTTGTAGTTGGCCACGTGTCTGTGGGTTTTCCGTGTCTGTATTGTGAGCAGCCTGAGAACAGAGCCCAGGTCCTGACCCTTTACTGCCCTGGCTTACTCCCAGTTACTGGGCATCCACACGGGGCTGGGCCTGGTGCCCAGGGCTAGAGTGTGGAGACAGAACATGCCCTCAGGAAGCTCTGTGAGTGCCCCCCCCTCAAGCCAGGGGACATGCTGGCCTCCACGCCCCCTGCCCTCCGTTTGTAGAGATGGTTGTTTCTAATGTCTCCAAATGACCAGTGAGGAAGGGTGCCTAGAACTCAGGTCTTGCCCAAAGCTCCTTCAGCCCCAAGAGGACATGCAGAAGCTATAGGAGATGCTGTGGGGGCCTCTTTACCCAGTCACTCCGGTGGCTCCCGACCCCATGAACCTTGGTCTGCCCACCTGTAGAATGGGAGATGGTAGAAGCTGTCTCATAGGATGTGTGGAAACTGCATGGCTGGTGCGGAGTGAGGGTGCAGCAGGGAGGAGCTGCTCCTGCTGTTTCTGTGGTTATTTGCTAAGTTTATGAGTCCCATGGAGACCAGCCTTTATGGGTATTGTGTATGGGACCCCCGTCTGTATTCATATTACATACATTTGTGTATGTGTTGATACCTGTTTCACACATAGAGATGTATCTACCCTGAACAAATTTTGGTATGAGATATCGACAAGCATAGAGACATTTCTCCATTGTGCTAAGTTGAGTAACTTTAAAATTTTAATGGAAACCGCACTCGGGAGCCCTCTTTATGCACCGTCTGTTCACTTCGTACACGTTTTTGAGCCACTGTTGAGGGTCCCAAAGCCTAAGATCGGCAAGCATGGCAAAGAGAGGTCACTGCCCTCAGGCACCCCCTTCCACCAGTGGCAACAAGGCAAGACCAAAGCTGTGACATAGGCAGAGGGAAACCAAGGCCACGCCAGGGGGTGGACACGCCAAAGGGTGAGGGTCCTGCAGTCCTGTCCAGACAGTGAGAACACGGACCAGGCCCCTGCTCAGCTTGTAAGACCTTTAAAAAGTGGTCAATTTTTTTTTTTTTTTTTTTTTTTTTTTTTTTNTTTTTTTAAAGATTTTATTTATTTATTTGACAGAGATAGAGACAGCTAGCGAGAGAGGGAACACAAGCAGGGGGAGTGGGAGAGGAAGAAGCAGGCTCACAGCGGAAGAGCCTGACGTGGGGCTCGATCCCAGAACGCCGGGATCACGCCCTGAGCTGAAGGCAGACGCTTAACCGCTCTGCCACCCAGGCGCCCCTAAAAGTGGTCAATTTTTAAAGAAAACTAATTCAAGGCTAGTAAGGAGGCCTAGTTTTGTGTTTCCAGGCTCTCAAGGCCACAGGAATGGTCAGCAGTGGAAGCCTGAGGTTAGCCTGGGATTTGGCCTTATTTTTCCTGTTCACAGAATTGTATGTTAAGGAGGCCACACGGCTGGTTCTCAGCTGCATAAATGCCCCATTGCGCTGTGTCTGGTCATGGCCACATCCAGGCCAAGGGACCTGGCACCAGCTGGCAGCCCGTGGCTGTGTGGACCTGCAGGTGTGTGGACACGGCCCCCAGGCCCTGTCCTTCCAAGACCTGTGGGTCCCGCCTGGCGCTGAAGGGTCGTCCGATGGGAGGAGCTACCGATGCCAACTGGCCAGCTTTCAGGGAGGGGCCTCCTCTTCCTTCAGTCCAGGAAGGCCTGGACTCGACTCAGGGGTGAGGTCACAGAGTGGCCCTAAAGTAGAAAAGTGAAAGGAATGGCCTCAGCAGGCTGTGCAGCAGAGGGGTCCCTGAATCTTGGACATTCTGCGAAGGGATGAGGGAATGTGAGTGCCAGACATATTGGGCAACAGTCCCTGTTTCCAGCTCCTTGCCAAATGTGGTTTCCCTCTTAAACTGTCACGCTGTCCCCATTCTGTCACTTCTGAACTTGATGTTGGACATGTCCCACTGGCCTCTCATTTCAGGCCTATCTTGGGACATGGGTCTAGAACAGCCTCTTCCTCTAGGCCTTTGCTAAGAGAGCCAGACTGACCATCCTAATGAGGGCTTTTCTTCTTTCTGGTCTTGCTGTTAACTTCTTGAGTGAAGTTGAAGGAAGTGAGAAAGAGAAGGCTCTTAAAAACTCAAGAGGGCGAGGCTTCAAAATGTTCTCTGGGTCACCTGGTTAGAGTGATGGAGGTCACCGCCGGTGCCTGGGGTGTTTGCGTGTAGGAGCCTTTGCCTCATGGGTTCAGGTGTGGGCCCAGGAGCCAGGGTGGACCCCCGAGTTCCACCAATTCATTCATTCATTCATTCATTCATTCTTTTTCTTTCTTTCTTTTCTTTTCTTTTTTCTTTCTTCTTCCTTCCTTCTCTCTCTTTCTCCCTTCCTTCCTTCCTTCTTTCTTTCCCTTTCTTTTCCTTTCTTTCCTTTTTTTTTTTTTTAAAGATTTTATTACTTATTTGTCAGAGAGAGAAGCAGGCTCCCCCTTGGGAAGGGAGACCTCTGCAGGGCTCCATCCCAGAACCCTGGTATCATGACCTGAGCCGAAGGCACACGCTTAACCGACTGAGCCTCCCAGGCGCCCCCCCAACCCCAGTCTTGAAATGGTCCAGCTTTGTGACTTCTGGGCACATCTCCCGTGGGGTATGCATACCATTTGCTCTGCAAATCTGGACTCTACTCTGGGGTTCTAGGCTGTGGTCAGAAGGAACGAGGCAGGTCTGCGTTGCTGTGGAACGCGGTGTACGAGCAAGGTGAGGCAGCACGCTGCCGTAGGCCCCACCTGTGTGTGAAGACTGCTGCCGTAGATACTCACACACGTTCTGCAAAGATATGTGCCCAAATGGTGAGGAGGAAACGCCTCTGGAAAGTGGTGTGGGGTGGAGGGGTCGGTGGAAAAAGAGGGATTTATTTTCATGGAATTTCCTCCTGTATGTTTGAATTTGTTACAGCCACGCACATTTTTTGTTTTTGCTTAAAGCAAGAACAGGGGTCCTTTAGTAACGTGGCCTGGCATCTCCTGCTGCTTGTGGGTCCTGGTGTCTGTCCCTCCTCACACCCATGGGTGGGGGGCGCGGGCCAGCTCCCGCCTTCCCTGCACACCCTCCTGGGGAAGCACAGCCTTGCTGGTTTTCCACCTGCAGGCTGCACTCCCTGGCCCTGCTGTCTGTGGGCCCTGCAGGGTTCTTTGAAACAGAAAAGCACAAAATTAAGGCCAGACATAAAGCAGATTGTAATTTTAAGGACTTTTTTTAAAGAAGTGATCAGGGGGCTCCTGGGTGGCACAGCGGTTAAGCGTCTGCCTTCGGCTCAGGGCGTGATCCCGGCGTTGTGGGATCGAGCCCCACATCGGGCTCCTCTGCTATGAGCCTGCTTCTTCCTCTCCCACTCCCCCTGCTTGTGTTCCCTCTCTTGCTGGCTGTCTCTATCTCTGTCAAATAAATAAATAAAATCTTTAAAAAAAAAAATGATCAGGGTTGGGTGTATTTGTTTCCTATAGCGGGTGCTTCGAACAGCAGCAGTGTTACCTTCCGCACTTCTAGAGGCCAGAGCCTGGGCTGAAGGTGTCAGCGGGGCCACGCTCCCTTGGAGACTCTGGGCGACGGTCTCCCTCCACCTCTTGGAGCTTCTGCTGGCTTCTGCGGCCCGTGCCGCCTCTCTCAGCCCGTCCTCACTCAGCCTTGTAATTTCCTTCTTCTCAGCTCAGAGTCGCTGGATCAGGGCCCGTTCAGTACAGAATGGCTTCTTCTTAACTAATTACATCTGCAAGGATCCTGTTTCTAAATAAAGTCCTGTTCCAAGTCCTGGGGGTCAGGACACAGGACTTGCGGGGGCTCGCCACAGCAGGTTCCAGCCTCCCCAGAAAGAAGCCTTTGGCGTTGCTACACTTAGTAATGTGCTGCTGTACTGTCTGAAATTGCGAACTTGTTTGTGAAAGCAGAATTTCAGGTGAACTTTCAGACGGAACATGAGACACTGAAAACTCCAGTAAATTACAGTTCGGCAGCGGACCTCTGAACGAGCGCGTCTGTCGTCTGGCGCCGGCGGGCCAGTGCCGCTTCTCCGCTTGCTTTATGAACGTCTGCTTCTGACCTTGCTTCTTTTCATAAAATAAACTATGTCTTTAAATCTTCCACTTAGGAAATTGAGAGACTTTCTGAGCAACTAGAAGAAAAAGAGAAGGAGACGCAGCAGCTGATGAGCCAGCCGGAGCACGCGCGCGAGAAGGAGGTGGCGCTGCTGCGGAGGAGCGTGGCGGAGAAGGAGCGCGCCCGGGCTGCCAGCGACATCCTGTGCCGCTCCTTGGCCGATGAGACCCACCAGCTGCGGAGGACTCTGGCCGCCACCGCCCACATGTGCCAGCATCTGGCCAAGTGTCTGGATGAACGACAGCGCACTCAGGGGGACGTGGGGGAGAAGAGTCCTGAGGTAAGCCCCGCGCCTGCGTGCGCAGGGGATGGTGAAGGCCTCGCTGGGGTGGGAGGCACTGCGGTGGGGGCGGCACGATCCTGCGGCTGTCCCGGGGGTCGGGGTGCCAAGAGCCCACTTCTGTTCTCAGTGTGAGACCCAGCTATTGGGGCAAAGCCCACCTGTCCGGGGATTTCTTCTAGAATGATGGAACATGCAAAACGTGATAGGAAAGCAGGGGAGCCCATTTCACCAGCCCCTCCCTTCCTGGCAGCCCTGTGCACATGGACCACCTCAGCGTCACTCAGCTGAGAACCAGAGGGCACAGCCGGGGCAGGCCCACCTCCCCGCACACCGGCCATGAGTTGGGGGATGTCACTGGACACCTGGGGCCTTGGTGTCCAGGCCACTCTGAGCAAGTGTGAGCACTCGAGCGTCGGGTGGATGGGCAAACTGCCCCCTACGTGCCCCGCGCGCAGGGGCCAGGCCCCAGCCCACCATGAGGGCAGTGGGTGCCGGCCTTCTTGAGGCTCCATGCATCTGAGTGGAGCAGCGCTGGCCCTGCCCGGGGCCACCTGTACAGCTGGCTGGGGGCGCGCGGAGCAGGGTGCTTTCCCAGAGGCTCTCTGGAGCTGCCACCACGTTCACATTGGAAACGCGCTCTGTGATGTTATGGGGGGGGACAGGTCATCTGGCTTCTCAGCAGCATAGGCTCTTCTCAGAGCCTATGTGGGGAGAACCTCGATCTGAGAACCACCCATTCCTGTTGGGGGGGTTCCACAAAAAGGGACCCACAAAAAGGGACCCTGTATTTCAGCAGCCAAAAGACAAGTGCCATCTGGGAGGAAGCAGGTGCAGTCATCCGACTTTGAGTCACTGTGTCCTTTCCTTGTGGGGACTTGGAAATCGCTATACAAGATGGTTGGCCTGGGGCTGCTGTGGAGTCAGGGCAGCCCCTAAGTCAGCATCACTTCTCAGCCTGGGACTCAGCTGAGTCACCCGGGGCTTCCCGGTGCCTGCTCGGTGAGGACACGCACTTCCTTTATCATTCAAGGGGAATTCTCAGAAACAATTCACTAACATACAGCCCCCTGTTCTGTTAAATGCACTGAATTTCTCAGATTCAGATGGACTTCTCATGAGGCTTTTTGCTTAGGTCTGCCCACCATCGTTAGGGTTGGTTTGGGATGTGGCTTCTAGGTGTGAACATGGTGTGAGTCAGATTGCCACGTACAGAACCGCCGAGGTTGACCCTGACTCTGCAGACATGATGGTATCGTGGGCTTGGAGGAGGTGAGCTGGGTGCCCGGCCAGGCCTGCGCCAGGTGGCTCAGGGCGAGAGCGTTCTCTGCGGCACCACGGGGCTAAGCTGCCTACCCTCCCGACTCCATGGAGCATCTGAGGCCGTGGGAGACTGTAGGCACGACTGCGTGCAACTCCACAGCGGTGGCGTGGCCCCCTTCTTGGTGGCGGGCCTGGGTGGGGCTAGAGCAAACCCTTCCCCCACCCACTTTTCGAGTCTCTGCTTTGCTCATTCCTGAGTGCACGCCTGGCCAGGGGCCACGTTGCCAGATGTGGCGAACATCGGTGGCCTCAGTCTGCGGGTCTAGCTTCCTCCCTTCTTGCTGCATGTGTCCTGTTCAGCGACACAGGGTCTTCCCTCTGTCCCTTCCTTCTGCAGCCAGAGCGTACAGGCGGGGCCGCCTCTGCCCAGGCGGTTATTGAGAAGTTACAGGAAGAAAATCGACTGTTACGACAGAAGGTGACTCATGTGAGTACCTGTCTCATTTCATTCAACCGCAGGGCAGGATCCTACCCTCTTGCTGCTCAGGGCTTGTGTCCCCCTCAGGCCACTTGGGCGGACACAAAGTCCCCAGAGACCTGACCTTTTTGCCCAAGAATGCAGAGAACGTGCCCTGTCCTGCTCTGTCCCCCCCAGGTTAACTCGTAGGTTGAGAAAGGAGGGGTGGGAGGTTCTGTCACGTATTCCTTTCAAGGCAGAATGGCACCGAGTCCGCTTCGGTGGGAGATGGTTGCTCGTGGATGTCATCACCGTGCCTCAGGTGCGTCTGGTGGTCTCAGTGTCCCCTCTGAATGTCCAGTTACGGGGGAGAACTCAGTAGCTAATTGTGGCTAATGAGAGAGCTTCCTGGTCTCGGCCGTCGTCACCCTGAGCTTTGCGGCTCCGTCCCCTCAGGTGGAAGACCTCAATGCCAAGTGGCAGCGCTACGACGCCAGCAGGGATGAGTATGTGAGAGGGCTCCACGCGCAGCTGCAGGGGCTGCAGGCCCCCCCTGAGCCTGAGAGGCCCTCCTGCCCCGAGCTGATGAGGAAGGAGATTTCCAGGCTCAACAGGCAGCTGGAGGAGAAGATCCACGCCTGTGCGGACGTGAGGCGGGAGCTGGTGGCCATGAGGGGGGCCCGAGACACAGCGCTGGAGCGGGTGCAGATGCTGGAGCAGCAGGTGTCCGCTCGGGGCTCCGGGCGGCCGTGGCGGGGTGTCTCCCTGCAGGGACTCTCTCCTTCCCGAGCAGAAATGGCTCAGCACTGTGACAGTCGCGCATCTCGCCTCCTTTCAGATTCTGGCTTACAAGGATGATTTCACCTCAGAAAGGGCAGACCGAGAACGGGCCCAGAGTAGGATTCAAGAACTTGAGGAAGAGGTGGCCTCCTTGCGGCAACAGGCGTCCTGGACACAGGTAGGATCCGAGGGCTTTTCTCCTTGTTTAGGCTCAGCATTTCTCTCATTTTTCTTTTCATGAATTTCTAGTGTCGGTCCGAGATGCTTGTCACCCTGAAGCCCCTATTGCCCCACTTGGGTCAGAGCCCTCCGTCACGGTGGTGTGACGGCAGAGGCGGCTGTCCACGGGGCACGTCCTGGGCTCTGGGCTCCCTACCAGGCTTGCCCTCATACACATCCCCTCCTCCTTGTGAGGCGGGGACCCTGGTTACCCCATTCTGCAGACCTGGACACCAAGGCCCCAGGTGTCCAGTGAAACATCCCCCAATTCATGGTCCGTGTGCAGGGAGATAGGCCTTGTGGGCCAGTGGGCCCTCCACACCACCTAGGGAGGCCTGGTAGGCACCAGAATTGACAAAGTCTCTCAATGCGGGACCCATGGCACCCACCTGCCTCTTCCCCTCTCTGCCCTGGACCTGCTTGGTGCCCTGTGGACACCTGAAGAAAGCTTAGCTTCTTTAGCCCTCAGCGAGTACCCAACATACCTCTGGCCCCGGAGTGAACCCTGAGCCCCTCAAAGAATTTCCGTCTGGACACAGGGCAGTAGTGGCGCCACTGGGGATTGATGTACCAGGCAGAGCAGGGATGCTGAGCAGACCTCAGAAGAACCCTTCTGGCTGGCTTGTGGGTGGGGGAGTTGCCCGCATTGCCCTGGGGTGTGGCCGCTGGGGTTCGTCGGTGGCTTGTGCAGGGAGTCATCGGGGACACCCTCTTTTGCACTCTTGGACTAAGTCCATAGCAGTGGGCCCGGGCAGAGGCAGCTGTTCCAACTTGTGGGTGAAGTGGGTGGGGACCGTGGCTGAGGTCTGTGTTACCCCCCACCCCCCGCCCCGAGTCTGCAGGCCAACGGGGAGATGCCCCAGCAGGCTTCTTGGCGTCCATCAGGAGTTTCCGCTTCTCCTCAGGCCCTGGGATTGTAGGCTTCGGTTGAGGGCCTCCCGCGTGCGCCAGGCAGGGACGGAGTGTCCTCCGGCACATCTGGGTGTGTGCGGTCTCCAGTTCTGGTCGGGACTGGACCTCTGTATCCTTCTCAGCCGCAGCCTGCGGCCCCTGGAGCAGTGGGGAGCAGTGGGGAGCAGTGGGGAGCACTCACTGTTGCTCAGCGCCTGGATGGCCCCGGGGCGGGAGTGCTGAGTTGGGCAGGGAGCTGTAGCCCCACTGCGGAGAAGCCCAATTCCCACGTGACATAGAAGCAGCAAGGCCGGTTGGAACGAAGTTCCTGAACAGTAGTGATGAGCGCTGCAGGCCACAGCGCCCCACGACCGCTGTCTGGGGGACCCCTGCTGCCTTTGGGGGCTCCAAGTGCTCCGCAGACAAGGTGCACAGTGGGGCCGAGATGCGGTTCGCCCAGCCCCCCGTGCTGAGCAGTGCCTACCCCTCTCCACTGAGGTGTCTGGGGCCGCTCTCCAGGGCCGAGGGGCCGCTCAGGCCTACCGTCCCAGGGGTGGGGGTGCACCCTGCTCGACCCTGTCCCTTCCTGAGCACACGCAGGGGTGTGCGTGTGACTGCTTTGGTTCTGTAAGGAGCACCGCCACGTTTGGGCTCTGGGCTACTCCAGGAAGCAGAGTGAGGGGTGCGAGTCCCACTCAGGGATAAAAGAAGCATCTCAAGGGCTAGAACCCAACACGTGATTTCGTGGCCTCCAGGGCAGCCCACGTAAACAGACCCTTGCCTTTTTTCCAGGACCACCGAGAGCCAGGCTCCTGCCGGATTCACACGGGAAACAGAACCTTCAAGTACTTAGAGACCGATGCTTTGGAGCTCGTGGCACCCAGTGGCCGGAGGGCTGGGACTGGATCTCAGGGGCTGGACTCCCCCGCCGAGGGCAGGTGCCCTGGAGCGACCCGGAGAGGGCAGGGGGACCTTCAGTGCCCTCACTGCCTGCGGTGCTTCGGTGACGAGCAAGGCGAGGAGCTCTTCAGGCACGTGGCTGAGTGCTGCCAGTGAGCCCCGCGCGGGACACGACAGCCCTCAAGATCTGGGGCCCAGAACAGGCTGAGGGTGTTTCTGATCCTTCACCTTGGTCCTCCTCGGGCGATGGAACAGACTGGGTCAGAGGGAACCTCCCCTGGGGCATCTGCTCCCAGGAGGGAGTGTGGCCCCCCAGCTGCCAGGTTGAGGCTGGGAGCAGCTGGGTGCAGGGATCCGGGCCAGCGTGACTGGCCCCCCCCCAACCTGTACCCGGGCACGCTACAGCTGCTGGCGAGAGTGGGCGGACCAAACGTGTGGGCGCCAGGGTGAAAGGCCTGCCTTGTTCTGTTGAATAAGGACCAGAAGGTTTGCAGAACAGGAGCACTGTGCAGCACCTCACACCTGGGGGCGGTCCCTGCCACCGCAGAGCCGTGTGTCTGCACTGAGACGTACTGCAGTAGCCTCTGCCACGTATCTGGAAGTCCAGAGACATTTCACAGTCACTTACTTTCATAATAAATGTCCTTACTCTGGTGACTGCTCTGAGAATGCATCCTGGGGGCTGGGTGCAGGGACTGGCAGTATTTCCAGTCTGGGCGGGACTTAAGACCAGCTGGTGAGGAGAAACACTCCCATGTCCGCCACCTGCCTAAGGACTGAGATGGATTGGCTACGTGACCTGGCGCCAGCCCAGCTTTGCCTTTGGGCTGTTTCAGCCCCGGCCCAGGGCGTGAAGTCAAGGGCTGGAAACAAGGAGAGGAAGCAGGTGCCCGCTGGGGGCACATCAGAGCCACAGAGAGCAAGGTATGGCTGTGTAGGGCCTGTCAGTGGAGCAGGGGACAGGAATGGGAAGGCGAGAGGGGAGACTGAGATGCCGTGCTAAGTGTTTGCCAGGGTTCACTCATTTAACCCTTCTAGCAGTTCCAGGCTGTAAGTACTAGGATCATCCTCAACACAGGCAGGGAAAACGAGGCAGAGGGGTTAAATCACTTGCCCAAGGTCACACAGTGGCTGAGTGTCAAAGTTGGGATTTGAACCTGTGTTCTTAATTGCACAGTCTGTTGTTCTTCCTGGAACTCAGCCTTCTACGTGGTTAAGTCCTCCTCAAGTCAGCCTTCAGGTGTCACCGCCTCTGGGACTCCCCGCGCACCCCTCTCTGCTGCAGCCTGGCTAGAAGGGACCCGGCCTGTGTGGCTTGGCCTGGGTAGGCTACAGCAGAAAAGCCTCAGAGCTGGAAGAGTTTGTGGATACCTGTGCACTGGAAAGAGAGGATGGGGACATCCCAGAGAGAAGGGATTCACAAAAGGGGGAAACTTCAAATCCTGGGCCCACCCCCAAATTGTGCGTGCTTTGAGCAAGACCTCAAGGATTCTGGGGTGAGAACAGATGGAAAACAGAGCTAAGCAGGCATCCTGGTGGCTGAATGTTATAGGGTGACAGCTTTGAATCTGGGTCCCTCAAGGTTAGAAGGGCTTGGTAGACACTTCGGGTTTTCCTTTGAAACCCCAGAAGGGTCAGGCCTCAGGAATAAAGTTGACATCTTGGGACAAAATGGAAATAGCTCTTCTTCTAAAAGGGTATACAAGTCCCAGGCCATCAACCAACAAATCACCTGCCTACTAGAAGGAGAACCACCTTTCTTTAGAAACGGGCAGAATCTCGGACCTTACACTGTAGTAACCACAAATGCATTATGCAAGAGGAAATTCTAGGCGGGCGCCTGGCTGGCTCGGTCGGTAGAGCATACAACTCCTGATCTCAGGGTTGTGAGTTTGAGCTTAAAAATAAAATCTTAAGAAAAAAAGAAAATACTAAACGTGGGAAAAAGGCAGCATGAAGGTATTTTCAGACAAATAATACAAGATAATGAAATTTATATCCAACAGACTCAACTACAAGAAATCTGTACTACAGAAATTATTCCAGCTGAAGGGAAGTGATTCTGGATAAAAACAAATAATAGAGAAAGGAATGAAGAACATGGGAGTGGGTCCTGTTTGGAGGGCTTTAAAACATGCAGACGTGACCACAAGAGCTTTCTAGGTGGGGGAAGGGGGCATTTAATGAATTTACACAGAAGTTTTTGCATTGATTTAAGGTGGACTGTGATGCAATAGGGTAGCATAATCTCTATAGAGTAACCACTAAAATAGTAATAAAAATATTTAAAAATGAACAGAACAGAGAAATGTTTTTATTAATTCAAAGGAAGACAAGTGAGGAGAACTAAAGGAATTCAAGGAAGAGATGAGACAGACAGAAAATAGGGGGCAAGATGGTGGACTTTCACCCAATTCTGTCAATAATTAAAGGTAAGTGGATCAAATACTGCCTGAAAGATCATGACTGTCACGTGAAAAGAACAAAGTCTCACCTATATGCTCGTTAGCAGAGACATACTTTATAAGAACAGAGAATGAAAAGGATAGAAAAAGACACCATGCCAACACTAACCAAGACAATGAGTGTGTTCATTTTGAAGCCATGAATAACACGGCTTCAAAATATATAAATGAAAGGAGACCTGGATAAATGCATAATCATAGCTGAAGATTTTAACACACCTCATAGAAGCAGGAAAAAAGCAGGGATACAGATTTAACCAAAATACTTAACCAACTTGGCCTCCTTTGCATATGGGGAACATCAGGCCCAACAAAAGCCAACTAGAATTCTTTCCAGCTCTACGGGGAACACTTATCAACAGAGACACATCTGTGGGCCATAAATCAAGTCACAACATATTCCAAAGAATATGAACCACTGAGTTTATGTTGTCTGACCCAGGTGAGATCAAACCACAACTCAGTAACAAATACCAAATTCTCATCACGCTTCTAAATGATCTGTGGGCAAAGGAAAAAACACAATGGAAATGAGAAAATACTTTGACCTGAGTGAAAATGAGGTTAAAATTCAGGGATCAGAGTGCCCACCTCAAGAGCTAGAGGAACTGCAAATTAAACCCAAAGAAAGGAAAGGAGAGAACGTAAGAGCAGAAAACAATGAGGCAGAAGACAGAAAAATCAAAGCCAAGAGTTCTTTGAAATGGCAACAGTACCGACAAAACCAGTAACAAAACTCATGAGGAAGAGAGAGGAGACAAACTGCTGATAAGCGGGAACGAAAAGGGGGACATCACTATGGATGTCCAAGAGGGCTACTATGAACACTTTGTGCTAATCAGTCTAACAGATGAAATGGCTAAAATCCTTGAAAAACACAACTTACCAAAATGGATACAAGAAGAAACAGAAAACCTGAGTGGCTCTGTAGCTGTTAAGTAAACTGAACCTATAATTAAAAATATTTTCACAAAGAAAATTAGAGGCCCAGATGATGTCGCTGGTGAATTCTTCCAAACATCTGAGAAAGATACACCAATTTACACTCAGCAAATAGAAGGAATGTTCCCCAACTCAAATTTTTATGACACCAAAACCTGAGAAAAACAAAACAACAAGACAAATCTCTCTCATGCAAATATCCTAAACAAAATATTAACAAACTGAATTAGATACGAAAACGACAGTAAGTCACAGCCAAGCAGAATTTTAATTAGAGATACAAGATTGATTATTAAATAAAAAAACAAAAACCACTAGGGCACCTGTGTGGCTCAGTTGGTTAAGCGTCTGCACAGACTTTGTCTCAGGTCATGATCCCAGGGTCCTGGGATTGAGCCCTGCATCAGGCTCCCTGCTCAGTGAGGAGCCTACTTCTCCCTCTCCAGACTCTGCCTGCCACTTCCCCTGCTTGTGCTGTCAAATAAATACATAAAATCTTAAAAAAAAAAAAGACAATGTAATTCACTAGAATAACAGAAAAAAACATGATCATCTCAAGAGAAGCAGAAAAAGCATATGGTAATATTTAATGCCCACTCATAATAAAAACACTCAGCAAACTAGGAATAGAAGGCATTTCCTCAATCCCATAAAGATGTATGTCTGAAGCCCCGTGGTTAACGATCTGCCTGTCCCTGCGCAGGTTTACAGGGAGGCAAGGGCGCTCGCTCTTGCCGCTGCAGCTCCACGGTGTGCAGGACGTTCTGCCGAGTGCAGTAAGTTAGTAAAAGGAATAAAGAACAGAACAATTAGAAGAAATTGTCCTTATTTGCAGATGACGTGATTAGATACAGAAAATCCTAGGTGATTTTTTTTTTAAACTTTTTTAAAGATTTTATTTATTTGACAGAGATAGCGAGAGAGGGAACACAAGCACGGGAGAGTTGGAGAGGGAGAAGCAGGTGCCCCTGAGCAGGGAGACCGATGCGGGGCTTCATCCCAGCTCCCTGGGACCACGACCTGAGCTGAAGGCAGACGCTTAACGACAGCCCAGGCGCCCCAATCCTAGGTGATCTTAAAGTTTAGAATTTGGAAGTCCTTTTGACAATCTCAAGATACAAAGTTCAATATATGAAAAACCTACCATAACTGCTGTATATTTGCAACAACTGGAGAAGCAAATTTAAAAACCTGTCTCCCTAAAAGATAAGGTGACTAAAAAGATGTTAAGTCCTAACCCCCAGAACCTGTGAATGTGACCTTACTTGGAAATAGATCTTTGCAGATGTCATATGAGATGATGTTGTGCTAGAGGAGGGTGGGCCCTAAAACCAAGGACTGGCGTCCTTGTAAGAAGAGACGTGGGGTGCCGGCTGGCTCATTTGGTGGAGCGGGCAGCTCTTGGTCTTGAGTTCGAGCCCCACGGTGGGTGTGATTACTTAAAAGTAAAATCTTAAAAAAAAAAAAAAAAAAAAAAAAAAAAGATCCCGGAAGGAGGCCACGTGAAGACACAAAGAGAAACTGGAGGGACGCCTCTACAAGCCCAGGATTGCCAGGAGAAGCTATGAGGGAGGCGTGGAACAGATGGTTCTTCACACCCTCTAGAAGGAACCAATCCTGCAGATACCCATGTTCTGGGTAAACACCCTCCCAGGGACTGTGGGTTCTATCGTCCAGGACTGTGAGAGAATAAACTTCTGCTGTTCGAAGCCACCCAGCTTATGGCACTTTGTTAGGGGAACCCCAGGAAACTAAAGCATAACCCCATTTATGATATGTCAAAAACCTAAAATGCTTAGAAAAAATTCATCAGAAGTGTGCAAACTCTCTATAAAAAAAGCTACAAAATACTGCTGAAATTCCAGGACATGTAAATAAACAGAAGTCACGTCTGCGGACTGGGAACTCCGTAGCCTGAAGATGTCACTTTGTCCCACGGTGATCCACAGGTGCAGTGCGGCCTCACCCGGAATCCCAGCAAACCTGTGCCAAGCTCATTTTAAATGCGTATTTTTTTCGTTCCCCGCTTTTGCAGGACTCCAGTTAATGTATGTTGGTATGCTCGACACTGTCCCCTAGGTTACCGTTTTCCATTCTCTCTTCTCAGTGCTGCTTTCTGGTAGTTTCTGTTCCTGTGCCATCAAGTTCATGGGTGTTTTCTCAGAGATTTTGGATCTGCTGTTAATTCTATCCAGGGTATTTTTTCATTTCAGATACTGTATTTTTTCTTTAGAACTTCAGTTAGGTCTTTTTTTGGATCTTTCATTTCTTCATTTGTTCACGATTTCTTTTACATCTTGAGTATATTTGTAAGACTCACCACGGCTACTTTAAGGTCCTTGTCTGCAAATTCACCAACTGTCATTTTCGGGTCTGTTTCTATTGTGTGTTTAGTATTTCCCTTGATGATGGTTTACGTTTTCCTTCCTCTTGGCGTGGCCTGGTAATTTCTGCCTGGGTTCCAACATCGTGAATTTCGTTCAGCCTGGGATTATTTTTGTATTCCTTCAAAAAACGTCAAGGACTTCGTTCCGGCAGGCAGTTAAGACACTTAGGGTCAGTTTGATCCTTCTGAGGTTTGCTTTTTAGCTTTAGATTTCACTCTAGGGCTAACTGAACCCCACTGCTAAGGTCATAGCCGCCTGAGGACTCTACGCCGGTGTCTGCGCTGCACATTGCAAGGTTCTCCACCGTGGCTAGTGGAAATGCTGTTCCAGCTGTTCTGCTTTCTGGAAGTTTATGCCACACCTGCCACATCAGTAGTTTGTGGGGGACCCTGCAGACCCCCAGAGCTCCTTATGCGCAGCCCCGCCTGTCTGGAACCCTGCCCCACAAATTCCAGCCACCTTGGCCTCCCCAAATGCCAACCTCTGCTTGCTCTACTCTGCAGTCCTGCCAGGCTCTGCAGACCCCACCCCCCACCCCGTGCTGGGTCTGGAAACTGCCCCCAAGCTGGAAGTGGGGGCACCCAGAGGCTCACCTTGTTTCCTCCCCTTTGCTCAGAAAATACTGCCACGTGCTGCTTCTCTTCTAACATCCAAAAACACTGTTTAAACACCTTCCTCGGTTTTACAGTTGTGTGTGGCAGGGGGACAGTTTCTGTGGCAGTTCATCCTTCACGGGGGCCACGGGCACACATCTATGACTCTTTCTCTTAATCCACATTGTCTTCTCCACGGAAAACCATCTGGAGGCGCAGCGAGCTCCTGGTGGCACACGGTTCGTTTCAAGCCTAAGTTCTTAACAGTTCGGAACTGCTTGAATGTTTTCCGTGCACCTCGCCTCCCACCCTTCGGTGCTTCTGCTCACATTTTTTTTTTTTTTTTTTTTTTTTTTTTTTTTTTTATTTTTTTTTTTTTTTNGCAGAGGAGCCTGATGTGGGGCTCGATCCCATAACGCCGGGATCACGCCCTGAGCCGAAGGCAGACGCTTAACCGCTGTGCCACCCAGGCGCCCCTCTGCTCACATTTTAATAGTGGATCCAGGACAGACAATGATTGCCTGTCACTGTGAAGACCAAGAACTGGGACTCGAGTTACTTCAATTCTGTCATTCTGTGGGCGAAGGAGAGCTTTTATTGGTGTTTAAAACCGAGAAACAATGTGACCGGAGGTAAGTTTTTTCTTCTCCTTTAATATTAATGAAATTAAGAAATGTTCATCCTTTCTGGTACCATAATACTCCTTTGGATAATATTTTGGTTTAACGGCATGAGTATGTAGACAAAGTTCAATAAAAGGACATTTTTACTTTTTCAAGCCATTGTTATTTTATTTCATCTCATGATTACTGTTACCGTGTAAAGGAGGTGATAGTCCAACGTGGTCTATGTGAGGCTCCCCCAGGGGTCGACTCCCAGATCTACGCCCTGTGAAGACAGGACTGGAACTGGATGTCCCGCAGACGCACCTTGGGCCTTGGGTTCCCCATCTGTAAATGCAGTGTCTGGGCATGAGGACACACAATAACAAGTCTCCTGGCCTGGGCCCGCCTCCGTGGGCATGGGAGGGGCTGAACTAGGGAAGCCCTGCCAGCCCCTGACCCTCCACCTCTGCCTCTCCTGGGCTCTGTCCTGGGCCCCCCAGCTCCCAAAGCCAGCCTCCATTTTTTATTCCTGAGAACTGGGAATGGTAAAGTGACGCCCCTTCCTCCTGGGGAAGGAGCCAAAGGAACAGCAGGGGCGTTAGTGCACAGACCTGGAACGAGGCACAGGTGGCTGGCCTGTATATGAGGGGAGCAAGGGTAGGGAAGACGGCAGGTGGGGCCACCTCAGGAGTGGGCACCCAGGGATCCCCCTCACCACTCATGGCCCTGACAAGGTTCTGTCCATGTCACAGGTGGGACCCTGCGGTTCCCTGGCAGCCACCGTGGCCCCCCAGGACAGACAGAAGCGGAGGCCCAAGAGGTGGGACTAGCCCCCAACACAGCCTCAAGACTGTCCATGGGGAGAAGAGGATGGGGCAGGGACAGGGTCCCAGGGGCCTGGGCGGGCAGCTTTCCCAGAGAGCAGACTCCCCCCACCCCCATCCTTCCCAGCATTTGCTGCACTGGCCCAGTCAGCCCCGGCTCCCCTTTGCCCTCACCGGGATGGGTGGAGGCCCAGACCTGGGCTTAGGAGTCCTGGAGACACATCGGGGCCTTTCGAGGACACGGCTCCTGCTGCGGTCACTGCGTAGCCTGTTCCTCGCTTTGCGGGGTCATCCCACGAGCAAAGGGGTAGGCCTGTTCTTCCTGCCTAGACAAAATGCAAAACAAGGCAGCCAGCCTCTTGCCCCATTTCCTACTCCCAGAACCTGCCGTTTCCACCCTTGTTTTCCTGCAAATCAGCTCTTGCTGGGTTGTGGTCAAGGTCACCTCAGTGTCAGAGCCCTGGGCCAGTCTGTGGACCTCACCTCAACCACAGTGGTCCTGCCCTAACCAGTCTCTCCCCGCCTGCGTCCTCCACGCTGCCCTCCTCCCACCCTGGACACTGGTTCTGGGGCCTGGACCCCTGGCCTGTCCGCACTGGCTCCTGGGCGGCCTTCTGTCCACGAACAGCAATCCCCAATGCCAGACATCTCACCTGGGGGGGCTGATGGGCACCTCAGACTTGACCCCTGCTCCAGGGTGGGCAGCCCCATCCCACCCGGGGCTCAGACCAAAGCCTCGGAGTCCCTCGTGCCTCCTCCCTCTCTTACCTGCATCCCGTCTGTCCAGAAGTGCTGTGGACGGAACTGGCAGAATATTTCCAGAGGCTGCTTCCTCTCTCCCCGTCTCCACACGGAAGCGGGGCCCTCATCGCTCCCCCTTCACCCAGGGACACGCCACACCCCTACGGCTGCACACAAGCAGGTTTCCAGAGAGGCACTGGGTGGGAGCAAGACGGCCACCAGGAGGCGGCTCCACCAGAGACTCCCGCAAACCGCCTGGAGAGACCGCATCCTAAACACTGCCCGTGTCACTCCTTGTTTACCCAATTTAACGCCCGTGACTCTTCCTAGTCTCCTTAGAGATCATGACCCCCCGCCCCCGCCTGGACAGGCACTGCCCACAAGGCTCTGTGTCGTCCCGGCCTGCTGCTGACCCTCCGGCCCACCTGGCTCGGCCTCCCCTGGCCCCAGAGGTTAGAATGCGGTGACCCCTTCTCCGCCTCCACCCTGCTGCGGAGTGTCGGGCTGGGCTCTGTCCGGCGGCCTGGCCCTGCCTGGCGCACGAAGGCCCGGGATACACCACTGCGCGGAGGACAGTGGGGGCCGGCACAACCCCTAAGCTGCTGCCAGGGATGACCCGGGAGATGCTCCAGGGCTGATGGCCCAGGTTTCCCTGGGGGGGCACTGCCATCCACTTGCCCCGCGCCCTGCCCCCGCCCCACCCCACCCCACCCCCGTCCCCAGCAGGAAGCAACCAGACGAGGCCTTCTGCTGTACTAATGTATTCCATCTTTCAAAAAGAAAGACATGATTTTAATATTACTTAACAATATGTTAAAAAAGTAGCCAGGCAGGCCTCCGTGTTAATACAGTCGTACACTCTCTAACAGACTTGATGGTGTGAGTACTGGGTGGGGTTTTGTTTTTGAACTTTCTCATTCTGCAAGGGATCTTACACAAGCTGGCTACAAGTCGGGGGGTCAGACACAAACAGCGCCACGCGTACACTCTTAAACAGCAGATTGTGGAGGAGAACGGAAGAGCGCCTGCCCGCCCAGCCCGCCTCGGGTGGGATGCAGGGCACACGAGAGCTGAGTGACGGCAGTGCCCTGGCGGGGACAGATGACAGGACAGGGCGAGATGCAGAGGCAATGAGCCACGTGGATGATGAAACGCGTCTCTGGCCACGGCCCAGGCTCCCGGGCCGCGCGGTGGAAAACCGGCGGGAGCTACAGTTCCAATCCGACAGCACGGCGCTGTGCTCGACGCCTCACTCACAGACTACACGCACACGAGCTACCAACGCGGGCCGAGCGGCGGGCTCTCGGTCTGAGGGGTCTCAGGTGCGGCGGCCCACCCGGCACAGCCCTGGGCAAGCACAGCAGCTCCGGGGCCTGGCCCACCTCCCGCACGTCCCTCTCCAGGCGGTCCTCATTCAGTGGGCAGCAAAAGTGGCTTTTTTCAAGCTAAAATTGGACCAGTTGATGGACAGTCTTTGTCGGGTCTGTCTAGCGGAATCCAAACAGAATCTGTGAAGACAAAGAGTCAAACGGTCACGGACGGCAACAGCCCACACCCGAGCTGGTGTCGGCAAAGCCTAACGTCCTCCTTGGGGGGAGGGGGCCTCAGTGTGCCAGACCCGGCGTCAAGGTCCCCTCCATACCTGGCCACCCTCCAGAGTGGCCCTCGGGAGGACGGGGATCCCCTTCTTCAGGACACTGGCCAGCGCCCTCAATGTCCTCTGGTGTCCTGTGCCCTTTTCCAACTTGTCCTCCAGGGATGCTGCCCAAGGGAAGCTTCTGAGGAGCCCACCTGAGAACGTGCCAACAGCCACCACCTGCCCTTCTCCGTGTGTTAAGCCATGGAGATCCCGCCTGCCCTCATTTATCCACGAAAGCACGCGTGTCATATGGAATGGGACTTTGCACGGTGAGACTTGGTCACAGCGCTGCCCACCGCCCCCCACTCCCTGCGCTCAGGGCTGCAGCAGGTGCAGAGGGGAGCCCCCGGGGCCTCAGAAGCAGGCCTCCAGCCCTGGGGCCCAGCTCTGGGTCACACACCCTGCACGCCGAACAGCATTTGAAAAACACCACATTCCACTGCCTGCTTCCCAGGCAATAATGGCCGATTCTGTATTAAATGAGGAACGCTTCCTTTCAAAAGCCTTTACTTTGCATAATTTCCAAAGTTCTCACCTGTCCAGCTCTCATCTGAGTATCAGAAACTTGAATTAAGCCTGAAAATGGTTACTGCTGCCACACAGCCAGAAGCCGAAGTGTGCTCGTTTACATGGCGGTTCAATCTCCCGCAATTTCTTGTGCTGCTTGCTGGGCCATCAGTGTCCAGGTGGACAGAGTCGTGTGTCCGTCCCCACCCTACTCCCAAGTACTGTGCCACCTCCCAGAATCCAACCTCTCTTTCCCTGGCCACAGCTGGTCAAATCCCGAGTCCTAGTGGCATCACCTTTACAACTTTTGGAAAGCTCCCCCGTCTGCCTCGACCGTCTCCCCTTGCTCTGACGGTAGCTCCCAGTGGCCCCCCCATCAGCTACGCGCGCCCCCGCATCGCTCCATGCGCAGTGGCTAGAATGCCCAGAGGTGTCCCTGAGCCAACCGAAGCAAGGCCCCCAACGGGCTCTGCTGGCACAGGGCCCCCAGCCGCTGGCTCTGCCTCCTCCCCACGCCCCTGAGTCCCCTGCACCCATGCTCTGACAACCCCTGCCCATCAGGCCTCCATGTGGTCCACTGTGGACCGTGTCACACGTCCAGAACACGTGTACACAGGTGACCGGGACCACAAAAGCCTGGGTCACCACACCCCGACCCAGGTCAGGAAGCCTGACCCTGCCAACCCCATGGCACCTCGCTGTCCTCTCCCAGGAGGCAGCCTGCACCCTGGCATCTGTGACAACCGCCCCACAATCTCACAGCCCTCACCCGTGTTTGTGTGTGCTGATTTCTGAACTTACAGGAACAGAATCGTCCTGTGTGCATTTTTGCCTTACTACTTTCATTCAACATTATGTTGTGTAATTCCTCCACGAGGCCACAGTGCGCTCGTTTCCAAGGCTGTAAGAGCTCACCCCGCAGAACAGACGATGGAATACTACTCAGCCATCAAAAAAGAATGAAATCTTACATTTACATCGACATGGATGGAACTAGACGGTATTATGCTGAGCAATGTAAGTCAGAGAAAGACAAATACCATGTGATCTCACTCAATTCAATGTGGAATTGAAGAAACAAAACAGGATCATAGCGGAAGGGAGGGAAAAATAAAACAAGATGAAATCAGAGAGGGAGACAAACCATGAGAGAGACTCTTAACCTACAGGAAACAAACTGAGGGCTGCTGGAGGGGAGGGAATGGGGGATGGGGTAACTGGGTGACGGGCATTAAGGAGGCACGTGATGGAGTGAGCACTGGGTGTTACGTAGACTGATGAATCACTGACCTCTACCCCTGAAAGTAGTAATACACTTTATGTTAATAACTGAATTTAAATAAAACAAAATTTTAAAAAATGTACTTTAGTTGTGTCTAAACTGAACTTTTTTGTATTATGTATATTCTCGTGTTCTGCCTTTTGTCTACTATTCAGTTTATAAGATCCACGTCGCAGACCGCTCTAGTTTGTTCCTTTCCGTGGCTGTACAGCATTCCATGTGTGACTGTATCACCACGTATCCACCGCACACTACTCTGTTTTAAAAACATTCAATTTTACAAAATCCTTCTTGGGTTTTAAATCTACAGATAAATTTTGGGAAGTGAGCTAGCTTTGTAATATTTACTTTTCCTATCAATAAATATAGGGTCTAGTCCAGGTCTTCAATATTTTTTCTTCGCTCATGCTTTATTGCCTTCTATGCATAGGTCGTGGGCAACTTCTGTTAGACTTATTCATGGAGACTGCATAGACTCTGGTGCTGTGAAAAATTCTGTCTTTATTTACACTACATTTTCAAATTATGGATGGTACAGAAAAACATAACTTCTGTACACTGACCGTATAGCCAGTCCCTTTACTGAATTCTTTTTCTTGCTAAATTCTTTTGTAATTCCCTTTGTAGTCAATTAGATCATCTGTAAGTAAAATGGAATTTTATCTCCTGTTTTCCACTCCTGAAGCCTTTAATTTCTTTTCTTCTCTGATCAAGCTGCCCAGGAACCACAATTTAAGGCTGAACAAAAGTGGAAAGAGAAAGCATCTTTGTTTTGCACGTGCTCCACATTTCCTGAGAAAATGTCTCACACGGATCTCTTTGTTCTCTTTGGTAAGTCTCCTTTGCAGCTACGGGTACTTCCTTCTACTACTAGTTCACCAGGTTTCTTTCCTTTTTTTTAAAATTAGTTGAATGCTAACATTTTATCAAATGTTTTTTTCTGAACATATAGAAAATGATCATACGGCTCTTCTTTAATTATCAATTTAGCAAATAGCATTTGTGGATCTCCTAATATTAAATACTCCTTGCATTCATTCCTGGGGTACACCAGTTTGGTCATACATTGCTTTTTTAAATACTGCTGGATTTGGAATGTGACATTTTTTCTTGATGATTTTTGCATCCAATTTATTCATGACTCAAACAGATCTGTGATTTTTCATGTTTTCTGTATTGCTTTTAGCAGATTTTGGTATCAAAATCTTCTCTCATAAAATGAAGTGAGGAGTCTTGTGCTGTCTCAATTCTCTGGTAGAATCAGTACAAGGCTGGATAATCTCTTTGAAGTTTTGGGAGAATTCTCTGCACAAATGTCAGAATGTAGTGTCTCATTGGGATTACTTGTAACTACTCCTCTGATTTCTTTGATGGTTACTGGACCACATTCAGGCTACTTTGTGACTGGGTTGACTTTGTATTTAAGTTTTAAAATTAACTGTGACGTTGTTCCCAATGGTCTCTTATACTTGAATCACTGCAGTACCTGGAGCTATGCCTTCCTTTCCACTTACATCGTCACAAAATTTAAGAAACCCTTTTCATTATGGAAGATGTCGAACCCTGCACAAAAGCAGTGTGGTGACATGGGCGTGGCCATGGTCCAACTTTGATAATTATCAACATCCTGGTTCTTTTCCATCTAATCACTGTATTGTTTTACATCTTTTTCCCCCTATTTTATCCTGACCAGTCTCTCAAAGGTTTATTTAGTTAATATTTTCAAAGAGTCAAAGTTTGGCTTTGCTGATCTTCTCTGTATTTGTTTTCTGTTTCATGATTTTTTTTAACATATTATCTCCTTTTACTTTCTTTGGGCTTATTTGGTATTCTTTCCCTAATTTCTCAACAAAATTCTTAACTCATTAATTTTCAGGCTTTTAAAACTCAGTCGGCAGCCTTAAGGCTTCACTGAAGGAGTGCGCGAGAGCAAACTGTCCACATCCCACAGGTGAGCGTATGCGGTGTTTTCCTTCCCTTTTAGTTCACATATTTTTAAATGTCTACTGTGATTTCTTACTGAACCCATGAGTTAAACATATATACTTCAGATTTCCAAATATTTAGGGACTTAAAAATTTACTTCTTGTAAACTGCCGACTTTATATGTGGTGTGGTCAGAGAACACAATTATACATATTCATTCTCTGAAACCTCTGAGCCTTGCTTTCTGTGGCCCAGAACCTGCCCCGCTTCTGTGGGCGTCCCCCCGTGTGCCCGAGAACACGTACGCCCTGTTCCCTTGACGCACTTTCATCTGTATTCATGGGACTGAGCTTGCTGGCCAGGCTCTGCTTATCGTCCACGTCCCTGCGGATGCGTGCACTGCTCAAGCCAATGGCCTCACAGAGAGTCAGAGACGACCGACAAGGAGGGTGGATCTGATTCTCTGTGCAGCCCAAATGATTTCCTGGTTGTATTTTGAGGATATTTCATGAAGTACCTAGTTTGAAATTTCTATGTCTTCCTCACACATTCAACCTTTTAGCACTATGTAGCAACCTTTATCTGTCCCTTATATTAATCCATACTCTGTCTGATGATAACATAATTACACAACAGCTTCCTTTCCCTCTTTACTTCCACCTTTCTATTCATTGTACTTTAGGTATGTTCTTATAAACGGTGTGTGTGTGAGCGCACACGAGCGCATGCGTGTAAATGTGTGTGTCTGTATATTTGAAATCGTTAACACAGGGGCGCCTGGGTGGCACAGCGGTTGGGCGTCTGCCTTCGGCTCAGGGCGTGATCCCGGCATTCTGGGATCGAGCCCCACATCAGGCTCCTCTGCTGTGAGCCTGCTTCTTCCTCTCCCACTCCCCCTGCTTGTGTTCCCTCTCTCGCTGGCTGTCTCTATCTCTGTCAAATAAATAAATAAAATCTTAAAAAAAATAAATAAATAAAATCGTTAACACAATCTGACAAACTTTTTTTTTTTTGTCTATTATGGTTGCTGATAAAACTGAACTTGTGTCTCTTGTGTTTTTAATATTTGTTTACTGTACTTTCTTTACATTTTTTTCTTTTTGAGTTTTGATTTTTTTCCTTCTACAGAGAGCAATTTATACATTCTATTTCTATTCTTTTAATGCTTACTTGTAAAACTGTATTGCCCATTTAGCTTTAAGTCTGAATATTGAATACTTAACTGTTAAATACCTCAACAAGAAAAGGACCTGAGGATACTCAGCTCGGACTATTTCACACCTGCTTACATACTATTGCTGTTCAATACTGCAATTCTTTCAGGCATAATGGTCAATTAGACATTATTACTATCTTCTTACAAAGAATATGTTTTATTTAACAACATTTATCAGGCTGTTTTTCTCTCTCCTTCCTGCAAATCACACTGTCTTTCTGAGATCAGTCTCTTTCCTTGATTTTTTTTTTTTTTTTTTAAAAACACAGACCTCTTTGGAGCAAGTTCCTGCAGTTTTTCTTTACTATGGAAAAGAACAGGTTTGTGGGATACATAGTTGCAGACCAACAACTTTCTCTCAATGCTGTAAATATCACTCCATGGTCTTCTGGTTTCACAACTGCTATGCTGAAGAATGGATTTTTGTTTATCCTACTGGTATACGTTGTGCTTCTGAATTTGTAGATTTGGATTTCTCATTAGCTCTGCAAAACCCCCCAAATCTCTTCAAATACAGCGTTTCTTTAGTCTCCACCTTCTCCTAGGGGGGCTCCAGTTAAATGTATGCCAGGCTCAGTCTCTCCTCCACGTGTCTGAGTCTCTTTCCTCTTTTCTAATTTCCTTGTATGTGGGTGCATTCTGGATACATCTTTCAGAGAGCTCTTCCAGTTCACTAATTCCCTCTTCAGCAGTGTCTAATCTATTTACCATGTATCTATTAACATCTTGATTTTAATCATTACATTTTTCATTTCTAGATGTTTCTTTCCCCCAGATCTTGGTCTACCTAGGAAAATATTTCTCCAAAGTTCTGCTTTTATCCACGAAATGCTCTTCAGAATCCAGCTTCGGGGCAAACTGTCTCAGTAACTCAAGTGATTTGCCTACAGATTCTTTCAGACTTTGTACAAACACACTTCTGTCACCTGAGAATGACAATTCTATTTCTTCCTTCTGATTCTTGTCCCTTTTGTTTCCTCTTACACCCTCACAAACAGAAGTTGTAACAACAGGCACCCTTATCTTCTTTTTTCTTTTTTAATCTCAAGGGACAGCTTTTAATGTTTCACTGTAACTATGGCATTTACTGTATTTTATGGATATCTTTTATCATGTTAAGGATATGCCTATCTAGTCCTACTTAAGAGTTTTTATTAGAATGGACGTCCAACCTTACTTAGCAAATGCTTTACTCTGCCTGCTGAGATATACACACACACACACACACACGCACACATATATAAATTATATAATATAATTTCCAGAATCACATAGATTTCTATAATATTTCATTTATTTTTATTTTCATTTATTTTTATTTTTTATTTTTTTTAAGTAGGCTCTAGGCTGGGTGTGGAGCCCAGTGCGGGGCTTCAATTTCCAACCTCAAGATCAAGACCTGAGCTGAGATCAAGAGTCAGATGCTTAACCAACTGAGCCACCCAGATGCCCCTATAATATTTCAGATACAAGTTAATGACCTTTTGCACTGCAAATTAACTGCTCCTTTTGTGTGTGTATGTGTGTATTATCTGAAACAAACAGGTTAAAGAACGAACAAGGAACTTTAAAATGAAATTTGCTTGCCATAATTCACAAAGTAGATAAAATACTATTAAACATAGTACTAATGAAATCCACTTATCAGGAAAACTGAGCAAATATCTAAAATGTTACTTTTCTCCTTAAAAGCATGCTTATCAGTGTGTTCCAATGTCAGCACACATGAGGATCACCAGGGACGATTGTGAGAATACAGATGTTGGGTCCCTCCCCAGAGTGATTCAGCAGGTCTGGGGAGGGGCCTGGAGCACTCGAGGGCCATGGTCCTCAACCAGTCTTCACACAGAGGGGAGGGGAGAGGTGACTGGGTGTGAGGGTGAGTGAGGAGGCCCGTATGTGTGGGCTATGGGGGGGACATGTGTGACCGGCCATTGGGTCAGCTGACAGGACTTGTGTCCATGACAACCGGCAATGCTATGGGAGGGTCAGAAGGTCATGTCTGGCGGCCGTGAAACCACCACTACTCCAGACGCACAGCCTTAACATTTACCTTTTGAAATATTCCACTTCCCTCTCTGTCTCATCCATATCCACACTGTCTAGGTCGATATCTTTAGGCAGAAAGACATCATCTGTAAAATGAAAGAAAACAGGCAAGTCAGATTACAAGAGAACAGATCACCTGGCTTTACTTAATTTTAACAACTTCACAAACTGAAAATTTTCTCTAAAATGAGACTTTACAAATAGCCAAAGGAGGGCAGATGTCTCTCACGTGCTTGTGAACATCCAGGTTCAACCTGGAAATTACGGAACTCACAAGTTTGCTGAACAAAGCAACTGCGGTTTCAGGTCCCACTAGAAGAGATCCACTTACTGGCACTCAGACTCCCCAAGGGACTGGTCTTTACTTGACACATTTCCACGATGGGAGAGCCCTCGAGAAGACTCCTGGAAACCTAAGGTGCTTGCAAGCCCAGAGTCTGTCATAAGGTCCCTACTGGATGGTGGGAAGGAGTGGCGGCATGCTAGTGAACAGAAGTCCAGAAGGCAGCCCCACAGGGAGGCGAATGCTTCCCTTGCAAGTGCCCCTCGCAGCAAGAGGACATAACTGACTGTACCCGGGACCCCGACATCAACCTCTATAGGAAGATGGCTCTCCCAGGCATTCAGTCTCTATATGCAACATCCCAGAGACATCATCAAACACTTTCCAGGCTGTTCCAATAAAAAAGCAAAGCTGTATTTCATATTGCAGTTAAATCATCCTCTCTGAAAACAGGAAGGATGGCAGGGAGACTAATGATTTAGGATTATTCCAACTTCTAGAATCTCAGCAAGTTCGAGGAGTTCAACTTCTTGCTGCTTCTCTGCCCGTCCTGTCTGCTACCTGTGGGATGCTGGGCACTTCCTGGGCCCTGTCGGAGCCCTGGGCGCCAAAGGCTACATCAGCACACAGCTGGGCTGCTAGGACGGCTGGCGGCGCAGACACAACACCTGGCTCCATCATCAAAGGAAGGTACAGAGTCTCCACTTCCCTGCAGACTTCAGCAAGGGATAATTTTTTGTTATCTTTAGAAAACAAAGCCACCCTTTTTTCCTTTCCCTGGGCCACTTCCACAGTAGCATAAGCCACGGTTCAGTTGTGCAGCAGCAGCGGGCATTTTTGCTGACGTAGACCACCAGGCAGAGGGCCCTCACATCTGTGAGCTCACAGAAAGGCCAGTAGAGAGCCTCCCTGCAGGGACTTACATGAGCACAGCCCCTCCCAGCCACCCTCTGCCGGCACCCAGAGCTCCCTGCGCCCAGCTTTCCTCCTCTGCACTACCACCTCCCCCCACCCCCATCCCGCCTTCCACGGGGATTCCGACACCACCAAACCTCCACCATTGCCTCAGACCGCTTTCCTGAGTTTGCGCGTCCCTGAACTAGCTCCTCTGTACAGACACCTTCAGGCATCGGACCCCAGTATGGGTGAAGGTGCGTCCCTATGCTCTGCTGCGAGCCTGCTCCGTTTCTGACGGTGGCCCTCCCGCCCCGCCTTACCCTCACCTCACGCCCTCTACAGGCCAGGCAAGTTCTCTGTGAACAGTCCAGGGCCCCGTCTCTACCCACTGCCGCTGCTTCAGCGCTGGCCTTCACCAGCCTCCCAGCCGGGCTCCGTGGTCCTAGCTTCTGCCCTGCTCAAGCCAGCAAGCGCCGAGTCAATCCGCACAACTCATCCAGTTACAGCTTCCCTGCTTCCACGGCCCAATCCACTCCTCCCCGGCCACAAAGACTACTCTGGTTGGGCCTCCGTCTAGATGCCCACTTGCAGACCTCGCCTGGCTGCCGACTACACTTGCCGAGGCCCTGCTCGAAGAAATGCTGGTGGATGAGGAAGGGCAGCATGGGGCAGGAGTGTTCAGAGATGTAAACAAAGTGAAGTCTAGGAAATCAAGTCTCTGATCAACAGCCCTTTCCATTAACAGTTCTGGAAGAGGAACCACTGCAAAAGCAAACAGAGTGGGTGTGTCTGCTAGAAAGCTGTCTTACAAAGCAATTTCTAACCTTCTCTTCTTCTGATTAGAATTAATAATCGGCACTGAATATCTTGGTAAAGGAAAAAACTGACAGAACCATAACCAGATTCAGTACCAGGAAGACATTTTTCACAACAGCAAAGCTATGTTAATCAGAGTGGAAAGTGTGACCCAAGGATTTTATACCCAGCCGGGCTAGGCTAACACTGAGGGAGGGACTCAGGGAAGAGAGCAGAAGTGCCTCGCCAGGCAAATGGAGACACGGAGAGAGTAGGGGCAGTGATCAACATGTCAGACAAAGTAGAATTCAAGGCAAAAGCAGAAAAACACAATGAAAGTACTTTTTTAGTACTAAAACCTACAATTCACTAAGAAGGTATTACAGTTAGGAATGTGCACCGAATGCAAACACCTTTATAAAGCTGAACTGCAAGAGAGACAAGAAAACACAGAAACTCATTAATAATTAATAACAGAGGACAGATCAAGAGGACAAAAAACCAGGAAGGAAACAGAAGACCTAACCCTAAATATTATTGATCAATAGATCATGGAGATATCTATTCAATTTTCACCATGATAACAGAAAAAATACACTTTTATTTCAAGTGTATATAGAGCAGTCACAAAAACTGGTCACAAGGAAAATATCAGTAAATTCCATCAAGCAGAAGTATTACAAATAATATTCTTTGACTGCAATGCAGAAAACCTAGAAATTATTAACATAAAAAAGGGTATCCCAGGGGCACCTGGGTGACTTAGTCCGTGAAGTGCCGGCCCTCAGCTCAGGTTAGGGATCGAGCCCAGTATTGGGCTCCCTGCTCAGCGGGGAGTCTGCTTCTCCTTCTCCTTCTGTCACCCTCCAGCCGTGCTCCTTTTCACCCTCTCAAATAAATAAATAAAACCTTAAAAAAAAAAAAAAGACTCCCCTACCTAGAAACCTAAAAGCCACCTATTAAACTACTGGGCAAAGGGCGGATAAAAACAAAGAAATTCCTGAATTTCTTAAAAAACAAAACACCAATGGAAACATTATCAGACTATGAGATATATTTAAAGGAATGATCAGAGGAAAATTTGAAGTGCTAAATACTTTGATCAATAAAAATGGTGGAATGAAAACAAATGAACTAAAGTCCCAAATCAGAAAGTCAGAAAATAAACAAGAAAGTAAAAGAAAGCGCAGGAAGAAAATAAAGATAAAAGCAGAAATTCATGAGATATTAGGAAGAAAAACAGTAAACCTAGATAATAAATAAAAAGCCTGGTTTGTTTGTTTTTTAAAAAGGAAATAAACTTTTTTTTAAAAAAGTGGGCTCCACACCCAATGTGGGGATTGAACTCATGACCCCGAGACCAAGAGTCAAATGCCCCATTCACTGATCCAGTCAGGCACTCCCCAAATAAAAGACAAGCTATTAATTAGCTGAGTGTAAAGAATGGGGAGAAAACACAAATACACAAAATAAGAAATGGTGATGAAAACAGCCACTGAGAGGGGGTCCAAGACGGCGGAGGAGCAGGAGACCTAAATTTTTTCTTGTCCCAGGAATTCAGCTAGAGAGCTATCAAACCATTCTGAACACCTACGAACTCAACAGGAGATCAAAGAAAAGAATAGCAGCAACTCTGAACAGAAAAGCGACCCCTTTCTGCAAGGGAGGACATGTGGAAAAGTGACTCTGAGCAGACAGAGAAGACCGACCGCGGAGGGAGGGAGCCTCCGTCAGCGGCCACCGGCATGTGACAGGGCAGCAGAGCACAAAATCGGAAGGTGCTGAAGCCTGCTCCGGGGAGGGACATCGCTCAGGCTGCTAAGGCGGGGTGGAACCCTCACTGGGACGGTGTGGTCTCAGGATCCTTGGGGTCACAGGAACACTGGGGGTGCCTGAGTGCGGCAGAGCTCCCAGGTATCGGAGCGGGAAAGCCGGCTGCCACCAGCGAGCTCGGCAGTGAGCTCTGGGCTGCCATGAACAGGGAACCACGGCACAATCGTGCCACTGCTCTCCAAACAGGGGCTCAGTAAGCGGCAGAACCGGGGACAGCCTCCCTCCTCCCCTGGGAGGAGCAGCGCGGGAGCCCACCGCAGGAGTCTGCAGGGTTCGGAGGTCGAAACAGGGTTGCGTGCCTGAGATAGAAATGCTCGGTCACAGGCCAGGCGAGCACGGAGTGTGGCTGGAGACGAGGGAGACGGGAGTGACTGACTGCTTTTCCCTAAGGCTGCACTGAGAAATGGGGCCCCCCAAGCTTTCGGCTCCGGGGCCAGAGATCGGGAGGCTGCCATTTTCATCCTCATCCTCTAAAGCTGGGCAGAAAGCCTTCAGGAACAAAAGCCACGTAGAGCAAACCAGAGCAGGTTACTCAGCCCGAGATGGTACAATTCCACCCCGGGGCAAAGACACCTGAGAATCAGCCTAACAGGCCCCTCCCCCAGAAGATCAGCAAGAACATCCAGCCAAGACCAAGTTTACAGATCAATGAGAACTGCAAAACTCCAGCGCTAGGGGAATACAGCGCATAGAATTCATGGCTTTTCCCCCCAAGATTCTTCAGTCTTTCAACTTTAATTAAAAAACATTTCTTGGGGTGCCTGGGTGGCACAGTCGTTAAGCGTCTGTCTTCGGCTCGGGGCGTGATCCCAGCATTCTGGGATCGAGCCCCACATCGGGCTCCTCCGCTGGGAGCCTGCTTCTTCCTCTCCCACTCCCCCTGCTTGTGTTCCCTCTCTTGCTGGCTGTCTCTGTCAAATAAATAAATAAAATCTTTAAAAAAAAATTTCTTTTCTTGGGACGCCTATATGGCTCAGTTGGTTAAGCGTCTGCCTTGGGCTCTGGTCATGATCCCAGGGTCTTGGGATCAAGTCCCACATCGGGCTCCCTGCTCNCGGGGGGCCCCTGCTTCTCCCTCTCCCTGTTCTGCCTGCCACTCCCCCTGCTTGTGGTCTCTATCTCTAAGACAATAAATAAAAATCTTTAAAAAAAAACCGAAATGAACTTTTTTTCTTTCCTTTTCAACCAATTTTTACTTTTGTCAACTTTTAAAAATGTTTTTAAATTTTCATTTTTACAGTTACACTCTATCCCTTCATTGTATTTAATCTTACTTTGTATGAATATAAGATTTTCTTTCTTTTTTTTTTATTTTTATTTTTTTAAAGATTTTATTTATTTATTTGACAGAGATAGAGACAGCCAGCGAGAGAGGGAACACAAGCAGGGGGAGTGGCAGAGGAAGAAGCAGGCTCATAGTGGAAGAGCCTGACATGGGGCTCGATCCCAGAACACCGGGATCACGCCCTGAGCTGAAGGCAGATGCTTAACCGCTGTGCCACCCAGGCGCCCCTTTTTTTTTTTTTTTAAAAGATTTTATTTATTTATTTGACAGAGATAGAGGACAGCCAGCGAGAGAGGAAACACAAGCAGGGGGAGTGGGAGAGGAAGAAGCAGGCTCCCAGCAGAAGAGCCTGACGTGGGGCTCGATCCCGTAAGGCGGGATCACGCCCTGAGCTGAAGGCAGACGCTTAACTGCTGTGCCACCCAGGCGCCCCAAGATTTTCTTTCTTTACAATTTAGGGATATAGTTTCTTCTAACAGAGCAAAAATACACCCAAAATCTAGTGCATGGCTCTGTTCTATTCGCCTGTCTGATTATATTCTCTTTGCTGTTGTTGTTGTTGTTTGGGGGGTGGAGTTTGAGTTTTTTTTGTTTTTTTGTTGAAGTCTTTTTAAATTTTCATCTTTACAGTTACATTCTAACCTTTCAATGTATTTATTTTTGTATATGTAAGTTTTTCTTTCTCTACAATTTTGAGACGTAGTTTCTTCTAATAAACTGATCAAAATACACTCAGGAGACAGTATATTGCTCTGTTCTGTTAACCTCTTTAGTTTTTTTTTTAAAGATTTTATTTATTTATTTGACAGAGAGAGAGAGCGTGTGTGTGCAGAAGCAGGGGGAGTGGCAAAGGGAGAAGCAGGCTCCCTGCTGACTCAATTCCAGAACTCTGAGATCATGACTCCAGCTGAAGGCAGATGCTTCACCGACTGAGCCACCCAGGGGCCCCTGTTCTGTTAATCTGTTTATATCCCTTCCTTTTTTATTGTTGTGTTTTTCTCTTTTGTCTTTTCTTGTCTTTTAATTTCCATTTTTACAGTTACAGTCTATCCTTTCATTATATTTGACTTTATTTTTATACATACGTAAGTTGTTCTTTCTATCTAGTTTTCTAAAAAACAGACCAAAATACACACAGAATCCATTGTAATTGCTCTACTCTGCTCACCTTGTCTGATTTTTTTTCTTTTCTTTTCGGGTTTCAGTTTCAGGTCTGACTTGTTTAGTGTATATTTCCCTGGGGTCATTGTTGCCATTTTAGTATTTTGTTCTCTCGTTCATCTATTCTTCTCTGGACAGAATGGTAAAATGGAAAAACCTCACTTCAAAAAAGAACGAGAGGCAGTACTGACTGCCAGGGATCTAATCAGTATGGACATTAGTAAGATGTCGGAACTAGAGTTCAGAATAATGATTATAAAGATAACTAGCTGGGCTTGAAAAAAGCATAGAAGACACTAGAGAATCCCTTTCTGGAGAAATAAAACAACTAAAATCTAACCAAGTTGAAATAAAAAAGGCTACTAATGAGATGCAATAAAAAATGGAGGCTCTAATGCTAGACAAAATGAGGCAGAAGAGAGAACTCGTGACACAGAAGGACCAAATGATGGAGAATAAAGAAGCTGAGAAAAAGAGAGACAAACAGCTACTGGATCACGAGGGGAGAATCTCAGAGAGAAGTGACACCGTAGAGTGAAACAATATTAGAATAACTGGGATCCTCGAAGAGGAAAGAGAGAGGCGCAGAAGGTCTACTGCAGCAAATTATAGTGGAGAACTTCCCTAATCTGGGGAAGGAAACAGGCATCAAAATCCAGGAGGCATAGGGAACCCCCTTCAATATCATTAAAAATAGGTCAACATCCCAACATGTAATAGTGAAACTTACAAATCTCAGAGACAAAGAGAAAATCCTAAAAGCAGCTTGGGGACAAGAGGTCAGTAACCTACAAGGGTAGAAATGTTAGATGGCAGCAGACCTACCCACAGAGACCTGGCAGGCCAGAAAGGGCTGGCATGATATATTCAGGATGCTAAATGCGAAAAATAGGCAGCCAAGAATACTTTGTCCAGTTAGACTGTCATTCAAAAGAAGAAGGAGTGTTAAAAAGCTAGTTTTTAGAAATTAAAAGAATTTGTGATCACCAAACCAACCCTACAAGAAATATTAAAAGGGGCCCTCTAAGCAAAGAGAGAGCCCAAAAGTAACAAAGACCAGAAAGGAAGAGAGACTATATACAGCAACAGACACATTACAAATAATACAATGGCATTAAGTTCGTATCTTTCAATAGTAACTCTGCATGTAAATGGGCTAAATGTCCCAATCAAAAGACACAGGGTATCAGATTGGATTAAAAAAATAAGACCCATCAATATGCTGTCTGTAAGAGATGCATTTTAGACCCAAAGTCACCTCCAGATTTAAAGTGAGGGGGTGGAAAACAATTTACCATGCTAATGGACATCAAAAGCAAGCTGGGGTGGCAAACCTTATATCAGACAAATTAGATTTTAAACCAAAGACTGTATAAGAGATGCGGAAGGACACTATATCATAATTAAAGGGTCTATCCAAGAAGAAGATCTAACAACTGCAAATATTTATGCCCCTTACATGGGAGCAGCCAAATATATAAGGCAATTAATAACAAAAATCAAAGAAACACATTAATAATAATACCATAATAGCAGGGGATATTAACACCCCACTCACTGCAGTGCACAGATCATCTAAGCAGAAGATCAACAAGAAAATAAAGGCTTTGAATGACACACTCGACCAGATGGGCTTCGGAGATACAGTCAGAACATTCCATCCCAAAGCAGAACACAGTGCTTTGTAATTGGAACTCAATCACAAGAGGAAATTTGGAAAGAACTCGACTATATGGAGGCTAAAGAGCATCCTACTAAAGAATGGATGTGTCAGCCAGGAAATTGAAAGATTAAAAAAATTCATAGAAACAAATGAAAATGAAAACACAATTGCTCAAAATCTTTGCGATGCAGCAAAGGCAGTCCTACGAGGGAAGTATACAGCAATACCAGCCTTTCTCAAGACACAAGAAAGGTCTCAAATGTGCAACCTAAGCTACACCTAAAGGAGCTGGAGAAAGAACAGCAAATAAAGCCTAAACCAGCAAAAGAGAAATAATAAAGATTGGAGCAGAAATCAATGAAAAGGAAACCAAAATAAGAGTAGAACAGATCAACGAAACTAGGAGCTGGTTCTTTGAAAAAATTAACAAGATTGATAAACCCCCAGCCATACTTATCAAAAAGTAAAGAGAAAGGACCCAAACAGATAAAATCATGAATAAAAGAGGAGAGATCACAACCAACATCGAAGAAGTACAATGATAAGGGCATATTATGAGCAGCTATATGCCAACAAATTAGGTAATCTGGAAGAAATGGATGCATTTCTAGAGACGTATAAACTACCTAAACTGAAACAGGAAGGAGAGAACCTGAACAGACCCATAACCAGCAAGGAAATTGAAGCAGTGATCAAAAATCTCCCAACAGGGGGCGCCTGGGTGGCACAGCGGTTAAGCGTCTGCCTTCGGCTCAGGGCGTGATCCCGGCGTTCTGGGATCGAGCCCCACATCAGGCTCCTCCGCTATGAGCCTGCTTCTTCCTCTCCCACTCCCCCTGCTTGTGTTCCCTCTCTCGCTGGCTATCTCTGTCAAATAAATAAATACAATCTTTCAAAAAAAAAAAAAAATCTCCCAACAAACAAGAGCCCAGGGTCAGGTGGCCTCCCAAGGAAATTCTACCAAACATTTAGAGAAGAATTAATACCTATTCTTCTGAAGCTGTTTCAGAAATAGAAATGGAAGGAAAACTTCCAAACTCTTTCTATGGGGCCAGCATTACCTTGATCCCAAAACCAGACAAAGACCCCACCAAAATGGAGAGCTATAGACCAATATCCCTGAAGAACATGGATGCCAAAATTCTCACCAAGATATTAGCCAACAGGATCCAACAGTACATTAAATGGATTATTCACCACGACCACGTGGGATTTATTCCTGGGCTGCAAGGTTGCTTCAAAATCTGCAAACCAATCAATGTGATACCCCACATAAATAAAAAAAAAGGACAAGAACCATGCGGTCCTCTCAACAGATGCAGAAAAAGCATTTGGCAAAGTACAGCCTCCTTTCTGGATTAAAACTCTTCATGGTGTGGGATAGAGGGAGCACACCTCAGTATCACACAAGCCACAGCAAATATCATTCTCAATGGGGAAAAACTGAGAGCTTTTCCCCTAAGGTCAGGAACACGGCAGGCAGGGGTGCCCACTCTCACCACTGCTGTTCAACATAGTACTAGGAGTCCTAGCCTCAGCAATCAGATAACAAAAAGAGATAAAAGGCATCCAAATCGGCAAAGAAGAAGTCAAACTCTCAATCTTTGCAGATGACATGATACTCTATGTGGAAACCCAAAGGACTCCACCCCAAAATTGCAAGAAGTCATACAGGAAATTCAGCAAAGTGGCAGGATATAAAATCAGTGCATAGAAATCAGTTGCATTTCTATACAATAACAATGAGACAGAAAAAAGAGAAATTAAGGAGTCGATCCCATTTACAATTGCACCCAAAACTGTAAGATACCTAGGAATAAATGTGACCAAAGAGGTAAAGGATCTGTACTCAGAAAACTATAGAACACTCACAAAAGAAACTGAGGAAGACACAAAGAAATGGAAAAATGTTCCATGCTCATGGATTGCAAAAACAAATATTGTTAAAATGTCTATGCTACCTAGAGAAGTCTACACATTCAATGCAATCCTGATCAAAATACCATCCATTTTTTTCACAGAGCTGGAGCAAATAATCCTAAAATGTGTTTGGAACCAGAAAAGATGCCTAATAGCCAGAGGAGTGTTGAAAAAGAAAATGAAAACTGGTGGCATCACAATTCTGAACTCCAAACTCTATTACAAAGCTCTGATCACTGAGACAGTACGGTACTGGCACAAATATCAACACAGACCAATGGAACAGAATAGGCAATCCAGAAATGGACCCTCAACTCTATGGGTCAACTAGTATTTGACAAAGCGGGGAAAGAATATCCAATGGAAACAAAACAGTCTCTTCAGGAAATGCTGTTGGGAAAACGGAATAGCTGCATGCAGAAGAATGAAACTGGATCATTTCCTCACTCCATACACAAAAATAGACTCAAAATGGGAGAAAGACCTAAATATGAGACAAGAATCCATCAAAATCCTAGAGGAGAACCCAGGCAGCAGCAACCTCTTCGACCTCAGCTATAGCAACTTCTTGCTGGACACGTCTACAAAGGCAAGGGAGATAAAGGCAAAAATGAACTATTGGGAATTCATCAAGATAAAAAACTCTTTCATAGCAAAGGAAACAGCCGACAAAACCAAAAGACAACCGACGGAATGGGAGAAGATATTTGCAAATGACACATCGGATAAAGGACTAGTATCCAAAACCTATAAAGAACTTAATCAAACTCAACACCCAAAGAACAAATAGTCCAATCAAAAATGAGCAGAAGACATGAGCAGACAGTTCTCCAAAGAAGACATACAAATGGCCAACAGACACACGAAAAAATGCTCAACATCACTCGGCATCAGGGAAACACGAATCAAAACCACAAAGTGATATCACCTCACACCAGTCAGAATGGCTAAAACTAACAAATCAGGAAATGACAGATGTTGGTGAGGATGTGAAGAAAGGAGAACCCTCCTACACTGTTGGTGGGATGCAAACTGGTGCAGCCACTCTGGAAAACAGTGTGGAGGTTCCTCAAAAAGTTAAAAATAGAGCTGCCCTATGACCCAGCAATTGCATTACTGGGTATTTACCCCAAAGATACAAATGTAGTGATCCGAAGGGGCACCTGCACCCTAATGTTTATAGCAGCAATGTCCACAATAGATGTTCATTGACAAATGAATGGATAAAGAAGATGTGGTGCACATATACAATGGAATATTATTGCAGCCATCAAAAATGAAATCTTGCCACTTGCAATGACCTGGATGGAACTAGAGGGTATTATGCTAAGCGAAATAAGTCAATCAGAGAAAGACAGTTATCATATGATCTCACTGATATGTGGAATTTAAGAAACAAAACAGAGGATCATAGGGGAAGAGAGGAAAAAATAAGACGAAACCAGAGAGGGAGACAAACCATAAGAGACTCAGTCACAGGAAACAAACTGAGGGCTGCTGGAGGGGAGAAGGTTGGAGGGATGGGGCAACTGGGTGATGGACATTACGGAGGGCATGTGATGTAATGAGCACTGGGTGTTATATAAGACTGATGAATCACAGGCCTGGTACCTCTGAAACCAATAATACATTAAATGCTAACAAACAGAATTTAAATTAAAAATGTTTAAAAAAAAAGAAAATAGCCATTGAAAAATACATTTTTAAAAATTATGCAGTTTCAGACATCTATGTAAATAAGTTAGAAAATCTAGCTAAAAGAATAATTTACTTTGGAAATATAATTTACTAAAATTAACCTCATTAGAAACAGAAATACCAAATAGACCAATTTCCATTTATCACTTTCTCAGAAGGGAGAAAACTATCAAGGAACTATCCCGCAAAAAAGCACCAGGCTCAGAGGGGTGCACAGGAGGGTTCTCTCAAAACTTGAATACCTAGATATTCTCGGTGTAGGGTGAACTGTCCTAGAATACTGACAATGAAAAACAGACAAGGAACCCTGATTCTTTACACTTCTTTATGAAGTACAACATGAATACCCAAACCTAATATTGGTAGCAGGAAAAAAAAAGTTATAGACCCGTATCTCTTATCAATACTGATTTGAAAATGCTAAATAAAATAATAGCAAACAGAAACCAAAACTAAAGAATACAAGACACCACAAACAAGTGGACTTTATGCCAGGAATCCAAGCCTGCTTCAATATTAGAAAATCCAACTATACAGTAGGTGTAAGAAGAAAAATCATGTTTATCTCCAGAGATACTAGAAAACCTTTGGCAAAATTTAACAACTCATTCCTAATAAAAACACTGAATAAAACAGGAGGACTTGTTGCATATTTTGTTAAGATGATAAAACACATAAGCCTTATCCTAAAGCCAGAATCTTACTTCATGTGGAAACACCAGACTTTCTGTTAAGTTCGAGAATGAAACAATCAAACCCTTGGAGTGTACGAATTGGAAAAGTTGTAATAAAGCTTTCGCTATTTGCACAGATACGACAGAGTACCTGGAAAACCTTACAGCATCAACAGTAAGACTCAGACAATAAAATAATTCAGTAAGGGAGCAGATATGAAGTTAATATACAGAAATCAGCAGCTTTCATACACAAATAACCAGTTAGAGCAACCTACCCAACAGAAATATGATGTGAGCCACAAATATAATTGAAGATTTTCTGGCAGCCACATTAAAAAATAAAAAATAGGTAAAATTAATTTTAGTAATATATATATTTTATTCAATTAAAACTAGCCAAAAGATGACCATTTCCACATGTAATCAGTAAAAAATTTATATTGAGATATTTTACATTCTTTTTTCATACAAGGTTTTCAAAATCCAATGTATGTTTGCACTACAAGACCCCTCGATCTGGAGCAGCCGTATTTCCAGTGTTCAAGGGTTACAGGTGAGTAGCGAATAATGCACTTAAAGCACAGAGCTAGACGACATAATGGTAGTGAGAACCCCAATAAAACTACAAACAAGGGAGGTCAAATACTTGGCAATACGTTCAATAGGAGATGTGAAAAATCTGTGAGCGAAAATTTAAAACATTCCTAAAAGTCACAAAAGTAGACATGAACAAATGGAGAAACACCCCTATTCCTGGAAAGGACAATCGACATAAAGATATCAATTCTCCCTAAATTAATTTGTAAATGTAATGCAACCCCAGCAGATACACCAACAAAGGGTTTTTTATGGCTCTAGCACGCGGACACTAAAGTTCATACAGAAGCACAGACACGCAAGAACAGGGGGGACAACAACGGAAAACAGCTGGGAGGAGAGGCCTCACTGAAACGCTAACTCAGTGTGGCAAGGGCACATGAAGCAGCAAGGAGGAAAGGAACAGAAATTCCTGAGTAGACTCAAACACACAGGGAAATTTTGTGGAGCACAAAGGAGCACCCTGAATCATGGGCAAGAAGAATTTTTAGTAACTGGTGCTGGGCCAGCGGGCTAACCATTTAAGAAGAGATAATACTGGACCCATGGCTCACACGATACCCAAGAAAAATCTCCAAAGGTACAGGGGCTAATGAAAAAGTTGGAACCACACAAATACTGGAAGACACAGGTGCAGTCCTCTTCCACCCTGCTGTCTGACCACTGTTTAAAATCCAGAGGTACTAAAAGATCAACGAAAGACTTTATAAAACTGAAACGGAAGACCTCCCCACGGCTGGAAAACATCACAGACACAGTGCAAAGGAGTACGCATCCGCAGCCTGTGATGCAGGTAGAAGGCCAATTGATATTCCGAATATATGAAAGACTCTTAAAAATGCAAGGATAAAGACCAAAAACCTAATTTAAAGACAAGAAAAAAACATGAATAGAAAATACACAAAAAGAGACAAACAGTCCTTAAAAATATGGCCTAACTGTAATTGGAGGAAAATGCAAATGAAAGCTACACTGGGGACTGATGTCACCTCCCACGTGGGCTCAAGTTACCAGCCTGAGAAGACTGTCCTCGCCAGGCCACCTTCTTGGGAGTTCCTGAGGACAGCNACGCCAGGCCGCCCGGCAGGACTAACCAGGGATGCAGCTCAGTGAGGAGGAGCTCTGTGAATCCACCACGCGTGCTTTCCTGAACACTTTCAGTTGGCAGGAGGGGAAAGCAAAGGGCAAAAGGAGATCTCTAGCGTGCTACCTTTCGTGTAAAAAAGAAAAGAAAGAAACTGAGTAGTTACTTACAAGGAGTGGGAGGAAGTGAGGTGGAAAAAGGAAAAGCAGGCTTGGGGGCAGGGGAAACGACCCCAGAAGGAAAGCAATCAGAAACAAAGGCTTCTAGAGCCGCACCCTTGGTGGGCGGTGCGCAGCCCCGTCATGTGACGGGGCACCACCCCGGCCTGGTGCCCACAAAGCGGGCACCCCTGTGTGCCCTCAGCCTGGAGACAAAACAGCGGTGAAAGGGGTCACTGAGCAAGGCCTTCGTTTTTCCAGCCTAGCGCTGGTGGGGGAGGGAGGTGCAGGTGGAGACGCGAGGGGGAGTGCCACTGGAGCCACCGGTGTGAGCTCGTGGTTCTTTCTACAGAAATTACATCAGATGCCTGTGTAGGCTGCATGCACCCCCCGCACCCCCTCCCCCACTCCTGGCTGGGTCAAGGGAAGTGGTCTAGCAGCAGCAGCAGCACCTGGGTCTGGGTTTCTAAATGCCACTCTCCTCTACGAAGAACCAGGGCTGCCTGGAAAATGGCAGGTTCGGGGCCGGGCTAGGGAAAGTGCAAGATCAGCCCAGAACATCTCACTGCGCAGGAAAGTAGGCAAGTGCTCCAAGAACGACGCAATTGAGGGGCCATCCCAGGGGGCACCCGCTGACCGTGTCTGGGACAGCCAGAGGACCAAGATAAGTAGTACCAGCAAAGGACTGTAACCCACAGCACAGAGTAAGACCCCACGGACCACCCCGATATAAAGAGGAACGAAAACCATACATGGGGGACGGGGGAAGAAAAGCACGGCTCACAGAGCACAAGGGATAATAATGTTAGAACAATCACCACGTGGCAAACAACCTAAGAACCCCCATTTTGGCCAAGACTTGTCAGTGGATGTTACCACATACCCACCAGACACTTCCACTTCTGTGAGCAAAGGGGGAAGAGCTGGCCCCACAGCAGGGAGGCCGAGTCCCCATCACCAGACTCTGTGCCCCCCACAGCAGGGACCACCGCCCCAGACACACAGTCTGAATCTGATCATGAAGAAATGGCACATAAAACCAAACTGAAATCATTCTAAATAATAAATTATTCTAAAAAATAAATGGACTCTTTAGAAATGTCAAGGTCACGAGAAACTGAGGATCCAATTCGTTAAAGGAAATTAAAGAGATATGACATGTGGTCTGACATGTGATCTGACCTGGATCCTGTGTCAGGAAAAACAGTAACTTTTTTTTTCCTATAAAAGACATTACTGGGACGACCGGAGAAACAGCAATAAGGTCTATAATTGGATGAGGCTATTGTATTGGCATTAATTCCTTAATTTTGGTAACTGTATCCTTGTTTTGAGGAAATATACAGTGAAGTATTTAAGGGCAAAGGGGCTTCACGTCTGAAATTACTCTCCTTTGGTTCAGAAAAACAATAAAAGAGGGAGAAAGAGAAAGCAGATGCAGTAACACCGGACTTCGGGGAATCGGAGCGCAGAGGAATTCTTTGTATGTCTATAATCATCCCAAAACAACAGCACAGAACAAGAATGGCTACTTGTCTCTCCCCGCTGTGGCGAAGCCCCAAGAAGCCCGAAGCCAGGAGTGGCAGCACCGGTGACGGGCGCCCGCCACACTCCCCTCTGCGCCCCATTTACCGATTGAACTGCTGACTCTGTCTCCTTTCTTCTTCCTATTTTTCTTGCTCTTGCCCTTGGGCTGCGGGGAGTCCGCCAGCACCAGCTTGCTGTCCTGAGGGTGCTCACTGGGGGAGGCAGGCTCCGGGGGGCCTGGGTTCAACCTTTCTTCCTTGACGTGGTTCAGCTGCTTTTTGTTGTTGTTGTTACTATTCACTTTTCTCTCCTCCCTTTTCTGCTCCACCAGGGAAGTGAGGTCAAGCACTTTCGCCTTCGACTCAGTCTGGGGCCGGGGTCTGGGCTGGCCCTCGGAGGCTTTAGGGGGTTCTGCCGGCTTCCTCACCAGCTCGCCGCTGGCCTTGCTGGTCTGCTTGAGCTTCTGTTTGCCGTTTCCCTCCTTGTGGTGATGCATTATGTCCAGGAGAAAAGACAGCGGCTCCTGCTGCTTCCCGCTGACCTCCTTCGGGAGGAGGAGCGTGGAGTCTCTGGAGTCCGTGGGGCTGGCAGCACTCCCGTCAGCCCCCAGCCCCGGCCTGGGCTCCGTGTGGTCCCCATGTCTGGAAGGAGAGTGAGATGAGGTTTCTGGTTCTTCCGTTTCCTCTAGTGAGCCATTGTGCATGTTTTCAGAGTTAGGTACGGACTCTGCCGCTGCCTGGAAGTTTCTAGCAAGCATGTCCAACTTGGGACAGTCTTTACTTGGCCTCTCCTTCTTCTTCTTTTTCACGGCCCTCAGCTTCTGAAGCTCTTGGAGCCGCTGAAACTCCTCCTGCTGCTCCTGTCGCCTCTGCTCCTCCCGGAGGTGCAGGTGCTCCCGGGCCCTGGCCTCTGCTTCCAGGCGAGCTTTCTCCTCCAGCTGCGATGGGAAGAGAGGAGCCAACTTAGGACAACAGTCAGTGTTCTACGTTAAGACATCAAAAAAAAAAAAATCTTAGAAACAAATCATATAATAAGAACGTAAACCCTGAAACAGGTTGTAATAAACCAAATAGCTTGAAACATACCTAACCCAAATTATTTGACTTTCCAGGATTATTAGATTTAATCTTTCTACTAAGGTATACACTTATTACTTTATTGGTCATGGCAGGGCAGGGCGAGGGGTGCTGCTTAACAAAATCTTCCTTATAGCCTTTGCCCTAGTGGCTAGGCACTTCTTTAAAACAAGGTCAGGGGCGCCGGGGTGGCTCAGCCGGTTCAGCATCCGACTCTTGATCTCGGCTCAGGTCTCGATCTCACAGTGGTGAGTTCAAGCCCCCGCACTGGGCTCCGCGCTGGGCGTGGAGCCTGCCTAAAAAATAAATGAATAAATAAAGCAAGGTCAGAGCAGCTGCTGTGCCAGCCTCCCGTCTGTGTGCGGTGGCTGGACGACACGTCTCACCGGCTGCTGGCGTGCTGCCTCTCCGTGTGAGGCTGGGGCCTTCCCATGCACAGCAACAGGGCAGGTAAGAAGTGTATACTATAAACGTGAAATTCCTTTTTCCCAACCTAGCAGATAAACCAAACTCCCAACATGTTTTCACCAGCATGACAGAGCAAGTGACATTCTAGTACGTTCCACATCACACAGCAAACAGATATCAGCTATTTCTGCCCTCCAGCCTGGCATGAAGTTAGTTTTCATTCCAAGTGAAGACTGGACTTCACCGGTGATGCCTGTTCCAGGAGCCTCCACGGAAACTATTCTTTTTGCTTAGAAAACAAACGAAGGCTGTAAAGAGTGCGTGACTCTTCGCATCCCTGAGCTCCAGTAAGACTTTGGCAAATATATTTTGCATTTGAAAGTCCTTCCAAAAATTAAAAAAAACAAAAACAAAAACAATTAAAAAAAATAAAAGTCCTTCCAGGTTTTAATTATTTTTCACAACATTCCAGTAGGCAATATTTTTAAAAGACGAGAGTCATTCTGAAGAACTTAAATTATGTTAAAAATTTAATGGCAGGTGTTTTAAAAATTTAAGTCGACAATTCAAGTAAAACTTATTAAAATCCTTGTTCCATGTGTTCAAAGTGAAGCCTTGGAGGCAACTCTCGGAGTGGACCCTGTGTCCAGTGTCTAGTAAGCAGAGTGTCTCCCACAGCAAAGGTCGGGAGCAAACCTGCCCCAGGACTGAAGCTACAGGGAACTCACAACCAGGTACGGGGTGCCTTCCTTTCAACAACCAGCCCGTCAACCAGACACTTGAAAAGATGGGGTGCAGGGTACTGAGCGCATGGGGTGAGTGGGCCCTGACCTAACACCCCTAAGTGGAGAACAGGTCTCACTGCCCCACTCTAGTGGGGCTGGGCAGACCCCCGTCTCCTCAAAGCCCACTAACTGGACCTTGATCAGGACCATGAGGCACAAGCAGGGCTCCTGGCGAGCAATCTCATCACAAGCGTGTCCGCATCACCAGCAGCTAACGGAGGAGGCACCACCTCCGCACGCTCTGGAGAGTGTCCTCCCGCTCCGTCTCTGCTGAGCCTCGCCTCTTCCCCAAGCCACCCATCCTGCTGTCAGAGCCCCTGTCACCCTCGCAGGTTCCCTCTGGGCACAGCCCAGATCTGCCTGCCGCGGCCTGGCTCTTTAGGAAGCTACAAGTGGGAGGGCCACAGCGTGGCACAGCCCTGGGGCACGGAAGCACTCCGAAGAACAGACACTATCTGTCCCCTCACTTGGGGCCGTAACATGAAGTGAAGAGCGCCGTGTCTCACTTGCTAGCAGACAGCCTCTGCGTGTTATGTCCGCCACTGGGCCAACCTGTCTAGTCTTGGTAGATGTTTGCTTCCGTGTAGCCCACGCCATGCAGCGAGATGCCTAGGGCTGACCATCTTAACTCTTTGACCCTTGACACCAATGTCACGTGCCTGCCCTCTTCCGGGATGGAGGACACTTTGCCAATTGGGGGACAACGGGTGGGAGACGGGGGAGTACTCAGACTATGTCCTGAGGATGTCGCTGTTGCAAAAGCCCTATCCCAGCCTTGTGTTGAAGTGACTTCTTTACCCGCAGTCTCTAAAAGCCCACAGTGACCCCCTTCTATTCCCTCACTACCTGGGGCTCCATCCTCCACCTCCCTGGGAGAGAAGGTTCTTCTTCCAGACGGAGGCCGAGGGTCTGCGGTGGTGCGCTCGCGCGGGGCACCGGGACCCATAAGCTTGTTTTAGATCCATCAATGAACCCATGGCACAAAAGGGGAAGCCATGTCCTGAAAACACAACCTGGGGCTTCTGACCAGCTCCGGCTCAGACCCCAGAAACAGAGACGGTCAGGGGCCCTCGTGGCAGCTGCGTGGGCGTGTGGCCCTGAGGCCCGCTGCAGCCAGCACGGGTCCGCAGGCCGCCCTTGAGCAGCACTGTGCCGACACGCGGTTTACCTTCCTCTGCTTGTGCCTGGCTCGCTTGGCGGCTCGAGTGCTGCTCACGGGCTTGGTCTCTGAGCTGTTTATGAACTGCAGCAAGTCTTCCACCCTTCGATGGTCAACCACACTCTCTCTGTCCGAGAGCTGGTCCGCCTTTTTAGGTTGCTCTTCTTTCCTCTTGGTCAGCCGCAAACGAAGCTTCTCCCTCATCTCTGCGTAGTTTCTACTTGTCGGCGCGGCTGGAGGCTAAGGCAGTTAAAGGAGAGTGTGGCTGAATGAAGCTTCAAGTTTTAATGATGCTCAACACTGCAAATTTCTGAACGTATCTCTAGAAATGAACGTCTTCTTTCATTTCTTTCATCCTCCAGTAATACACATTCATGGTAAAAAAATAAGGAAGATAAACAAGTGGCAGCAACAAGGAAAACCTGTCCCAGGGTGACCCGAAGATTACTTCCGGCACCGACCCCTTAGCCTGTACACGTTTGTGAAAACTGTGTTAAAACATGTACAACTACATACACAAATGGACATTTTTAAACCAAAAGAGAAAAAAAATCCACACATACCAATTAATCTACTTTTTATACAATACAGTGTGATTATCTTTTTGTGTCAATGCGTTTGTCGAATCTTTCCATCCCTTTGTGGGTTTCTTGTTCAGTGCCAAAAGGGATAAAGAGAAGTGCCCCCAACGCCACTGCCAACATGTCTTGCTCACACTCACCACGTGTGTGTACACATGGAGCAGATGCAGAGAGAACAAAAGGAGAGAAAGAGCAACTACCAGCGCCCCCCCGCCCCCCCCCCGGCACCATGGATGCCATCTGCTCGTACAGACAGACTGTTAGGGGTTCCGCCACGCACGCCGCGCAGCGAGTGCCCCACCGCATGACTATGCACGGTCTGGATCCAACGATACCCCCTCTGGCTGTTCAGGAGGTCCCTAGCTCGCAAACAAATGCAAAAATGCAGTCATGAAATCCTTATAGGTAGATCTCTGGGCAAATATCTTTCCTTATTTCTTCAGGAAACGTACAACCTAAAAGCAGAACCACGGTCTCAGACCACACCTTGATTTTAACCACACCGCAAATGAAGCTGAACACAGTATGACCACACCGCGGACTCCACCTGGTGCCTGCTGGTCCTAGGGGCCTGCTCGCTGACCCCCAGGGCACTTACCCCGCCATGCCCGAAGAACTCACAGTAGCAGCAGTCACAGTACTTGCCCTCCTTCTGGTTGGTGGAGGTGGAGGTGCTGGAGCTGTGCTCAGAGCAGCTGTCCTCGTCGGCGCTCTCGTCCCCATCGTCCTGCTGCGGGTCATACACACCGTTCTCACAGCGGTGCCCCTCACAGTCAGGGTCACTGCAAAACCACACACGGGCCAGTTACTAGCAGCCACCCCAACACTGGGAGTCACACAACGGAGGTGGTGTGGGCAGGCATGTGGGCTTGCGGGGCACACAAAGTCTCTCCACTGTCCCTCCCGCCACCACGTCGTGACTTCAAACAGGCAAATTCAAAGGTAACAAAAATCGTCTTTTTAAAACGAGCTGTTCAATGTTTGTATTGTTCTTCACTCAACATATAACAGATACAACTTAAACAATGCCCAGCCCCCCCTTCCCCCATGCTGCCGGGGGGCGGGGGGCGGGTCTGCGGACCAATCCATGGTGGCCCAGCCCTGAGGACAAAAGGCGCAACCAGCGTCCTCCCCTCGACCCATGGCCTCTGCTCAGCACGCCCCTTCCCACTGCCCTTCCCTGGCTTGCTTGGCGGCACTCGGCTCCCCGGTTCCGGCACCAGCGGGACCCGGACTCGCCTGCAGACGCTGGGGGGAGCGCTGATGGAGCCGTCGGTCGTGGGGGGCGGGGGGGCTCCCGGAGCAGGACAGAAGCTCTTGCGCGGCTCCACAAACCCGGGGGACGTGGCGGCGGTGTTGGGGAAGGATGGGGCCGCAAGACTTGCGAGGTGAGGCGAAGAGGCCGGGGAGAGCGCAGCAGGGGCGAGGGCGGGAAGCGGCGCCAAGCCCGTGGGGCTGTTCCTCGGGGCGGCTGGCACCGTGTGTCTGTGGTCCTCCTTGCTGACGCCGTGGAACACTTCACCTGCATTCGGAGACGCAGAAGGGTCACTGAGGACGGCGGAGCTGAAATTAGTTTCTCTTCACTAAAGCTTCCTGTACCTCTTCGTGTGAAGAGTTCAAAGCTACAGAAACTCTGAAGGAACAGTACAAAGAATCCCCACATACACCCCTCACCTGGACTCACCGCTACGTAACACACACACGTTTTTGGCCTAACATCTGGAGGCTGCAGTCACCCTGAACACCTCAGCACGAGCCCCAGGGGACATGACACTTCACTGTGTAACCATATCCAGGACGTGTACCGTCCACGTGACGTTCTCATTCCACGTGCAACCCCATCCCGTCTGCCTGCACAGCCGTCGCAGCTTTTTCCCAACCCAGCCTCTTTTAAACTTTTTTCCTTCAGCAGCACCGACATCTTCTCAGTTGAGGACAGCTGTCCACCAGTTTGGGCTTATGGTATTATGTCAGAGCTAGTGAAGAGGTTTTGGGCACAACTCCTGCAAAGGGTATGTTGGATCCTTCCCGCGTGCCTGCACGAGAAGCCCCTCGTGTGAGTCTGTTCCGTGACGGTGAGGCCACATCTGATCAGTGTGCAGGGGGTGATCCGCCAGTCCCCTGTGGGTGCTGCTCACAGACACCGAGGACACTATGTCCCCAAACGGATAACCAATGTTAACGACCACTGGAGAGGCTCACCTGGACTGACAGTCACCCTGTAGGCTGCACAGTGGCCTTCTCTGTCTGTCACGTCTATCCCAGAGCGGCTTCCCTACCCCCCTCTCCTCTCTGAACACCTTGGGGATTCTTGACCGTGTGTGCTATCGTCCATCCCATTATTCTTTCCGATGCTCCAACTGTCCTGACTTGGGCTAGTGAGTGCCGTTAGAGCCAGCTCCTGTGTGCCTTTGACCTCTGCTTCCAGATCCCCCCTCCCTGTGCTCACACCAGCATGGGGAGCGACACCCCCTGCACACCACAGACACGAGTGGCAACAGGGGCTGCACCCCAGGCCGGCCAACAGCCCCACTGGCTCACTCTCCACCAGGCTTCTGCTTTCAGAGGACTAAGAATTCCTCCGTGTGCCCCAAAAGCAATGACCTCTTCCTCTCACAAAGCAACAGGTACCGAGAAGAAAGGTGAGCTGGCGTGGCAAAGCCCCAGAGGAAGTTCGTGGGGCAGTGCACCTCGGGTCCGACTCCCAGAGGGTGCGTGGTCTGTGCGTGAGCATTCCCCAGCGTTGATTACTACACCGGGCCTCTGGCCACGCCAGGGACGAGGCGATCACGGAGATGCAGAGGAGGAAGCTCCCCGAGGTCCCCGCGAGCTGGAGGGCCTTACCTATGGAAGGAGGCCTCTTGGACGACACCTTGAACTGGCTGTTGCTGGACTGCACCGTGGTGGCTGTGCAGGACACGGAGGAGGTGGCTGATGACGTGGCCATCACGACTTTGTTCGCTTCCATGAAAGCATCTTGGAAATTGTACAAGCATTTCTTTTTTGCGGCGTTTTTTTTCTCCTTGCTCTCGGAAACTGTAGGCGTTTCACCGCTAGACGGAGGTGGAAGGGCTTCAGGTCTTGTTTCTGAGAGTGTGGGTCCTAGTATATCACTCCCTTCGGAGAAGAATAGGAGAAGTAAAGCTTCCAGAAATATGTTGCTAAAAACCTAAGGGATATCTGCTGACTGAACTCCTAACACTGGGGCCACTACTGAAGCTGGGACTTCACTGGGAGGATGCTAGTCAACCAGTTTTTCCTCCAGGGAAAAAAAAAATGTATTGAGCACCTACTATGTGCCAATCCCGTGCTAGGTGCTTTCCCAAAGTTTTTTTTACTTAATGTCTTAAAGCTACTTTCTGAGCTTGGTACTGTTAGTCCCATCCTAAAGAGAGAGAAACTGAGGCTCAGAGAGGCTGAGCAACTGCCCAAGGTCACACAGCTAGAAACCCATTCCAAGCACAGATGTCAAGCGTAGCTTGCTTTTCTGAGCACATGCAGGGTCTGGGTGTGGGGCCACCATGGGCTCTAACTACATGAAGACAGAGGTCAGGGTGCAACCAGCCCCTCTTCAGATGCACCTTTCCCTGCTCCTGAAGTGACAGCTGTGCCTGGGCAGCCGAGAGAGGGGAGGAAGGAGCTTGCTAGACCCCACGTGAGGTCAATACAGCACCAGAAAAGGGACATACGCCACAGTACTGAGGTGGATGGTGGCAAGGCTGCAAGGCCTCTGCACACCGGGCTGAGTGGCTGCTGCTGCTGTCCAAGTACCACGGGCCGAACACCGAGGCCTGGAGACGAGGCTCGGCAGCGCCAGGGCATGAGGAGATCCACTGTGCCCAGGGCCCCGGACAGCCCACCGTGCCAGGAGCAGCCACAGGGTGCCAGCGCCTTGCTCTGCTCCATCCGGGCAGTGGGACTCGGCTGGTGGTGGATATGGGTGGCTGGAGCAGCAGGACGAGGCCGAGGGGCCTCCCGGGAGCATCGGAGGCAGGGGACCCGATTAACCTGGGGCTTCTACTGAGGGACCGCGGTAAAAGAGACAGCAATCTGCCCAGCTCAGGTCATTTTAAACCTGTAAGAAAGTTTTAACAAGTTCCTTACCAGAAATTGTATCTGGCAAGAAAGTGCCAGGATTCCAGTTCTTATCATTCATCACTTCTGATCCCCAAAGACTTATAAATTTAGAACTATTCCACTCTGGAGTATTCCCAAAACAGCTTGGATAAATATGGTCTTGAAGAGATGCATTGAATACCTGATGCTTATTTGTGTGACTCTGAACAGGTGCTGGCGGTAAAGCCTACAAAAAAAAAATGTTCTAATCACATATCAAAGTTCAGACTCTGCTTACCTATGTAGTCAGACTACAGACAGACAACCGGTGACTGAAACCCTTGAGGCTGTGCTCACTGCAGGGGGGCGTCTCGCAGAGCGCGGACTTTCCGGCTGTCACGCTATGTGCGATGTGAGCCAGGCGTACAATTTCAAAGCCGCTGACGCTTCAGGGAATCTACCAAACAGACCTGAGACAACTCGGCAGCTCACAGCATGCCGCCCTCGGCACAGGCTACGTGAGGCTCGAGGCTTGCTTGTGTACGTGTTGCTCCCAGGGCTTAGCCTCAGGATCACTGATAAAAAGTCAACTTTGGAATCACTAACAAAAAAATGGTAAAGCTCTTCAACTGTTGTCTCACACCTGGGCCGAGAGCAGTGCACGTCGGAGGAACTCCGGAAGCAGACCCTGGGCCCTGCTGGGGCGACTGTTGTCTCAAGACACTGAGGGAGGGAAGCTGGGTCCACACATTCATTGAGTGACTGGCCACCGGCTGCTCCCTGCACACCCCTAGGCATCCCTGGGCCCTCCCTCCTCTCAACCCACACCCCCCAGCCCCAGGCCCCACCACCTTCACAGACAGCCCCCATGGCTCACACCCTGGCCTCCTTCTAGTCCTTTCCCTCACAGCAGTCAGAGTGAGCTTTGGTGAAGGTCAGTAAGAGCGAGTCACTCCCTTGCCTAGGATGCACCAATGTCTTCCCATTGCTCCTATAACTGAAGTCTTTCACATGGCCTGGCCTATCCCCGTCCTTCCTGTTTCCCAAGCTCCTGGACACACAGGCCTTCCCTTGGTCCTCAAATCCAAGCTCCTTCTTGACCCTGAACTTTCCTTGTGCTGCGTCCAGTTTCCAGAACATCTTAACCTCAGCCCATAACCTTGCTGACTTCCATTCATTCCTTCAAGCCTCAGCCTAAATGTCCCTGGCTCAAAGAAGTCATCACTGCCTCCGCCCTCGCCATCCAGCACCCAAGACCAAGCTGGACTTTTCCATTCAGCACACCTAAAATCCACAATTTTCCCTCTTAGCACTTACCAGCTATAATTCAAGACTTACTGGCCGCCTGCTGGTTTAATACATGCCTTCCCTCAAATGAGCGCTGGCTCTGCTGCCCCCAGCACTTGCTGATGCTGGCGCACAGCTACCCCTCCCCAGCAGCACCCACTGCGACAGGCCCCACCCGGAGACGCTACAGGTCTGGCGCGGGGAATGCCCGGGAATCTCATCCTTTGGGACACAGAACTGGGCCCTGAGTGCTGTAAAGTCAAGTGGGTGGGTTTCGGGAGGATTCCCAAGAGCAGAACCCTGAGAGGCTGGCTGGGGCAGAGGTCAGCAAGGAAGGGGGACGGTGCCATGGACAACTGCACCACAGCCAGACAGGCTGCAGGGCTGGAATCAGAGACATTGCTACCCGGCCTCTGCCTGGAAGGGGAGAGGCCACCACAGGAAGCAGTCGGCAAGGGCTTGAGAGATGAGGAGGCAGTGGCAGTGGAGAGGAGGGGTTCTGGGGCTGTCAGAACAATCGCTGGGACTATTGGAGCAGGAGCCTGAGACCACAGTCCCCGGGGGGGTGTGGTCAGTGACAAAGCCGGACATGAACACCAGTCCTGTTCTCAGCCTTTGGGATGCACAGCCTGATAGGTTTGGATGCCAGCTCTCTTTTACTAGCTGTGTGACCTCAGGCAAATTACTCAATCTTTTTGTGCTTTAGTTTTCTCATCTGTAATTTGGAAATACCTACCTCCAAGGGCTGTGGTAAGAATTAAACTAGACAATGGGTTCGAGTGTGCACCCCAGTGAGGGCTGAGGTAGACTGTCGCCACTTTGTAAGACTGGTCCCAAGACACAGAGCAACCCCGCCCTGCCTGTCCTGGGTGCAGAGAGGAAGTGGGGGTCACTCTGCTCAGGCAGCTCAGTACGCTTGCTGGCCTCAACAGGCTCAGGGAGGTGGGGGTTAAGAATGGCGTGGACGTGCGGGCCGTGAAATGGGAAGAAACAGAGGCCTGCGTGCCCAGGATCAGGGCAGGAGCTTGATCTAGTTGTTCTGGCAGGGAAGCCCCAGGGCAAGGAGTGAGGAAACCAAGAAAAGCGTATTTCTACAGAGACCAGTTTCCCCAAAGTAGTGATAAACGAAGAGCTGCTTTGCTGAGAGGAACTGATGGGAAGTGACAACTAAGCAGAAGGAGGGTTCTCAGTGTTGAAGACCTTCTGCTAAGGGGCAGAGACACCCGGCAGGCAGAAGCCAACCGGCTCCACAGGCAGGGCCACAGCAGCGTTGAGAGGCAGCTGGGCCTCGCAGGCCTCGCCCCGCAGAAGCACACGCGGGCTCTGAAACGCCTCACTACTTCCTGAGGCCCTCCCAACTCACGGCTGCCAGCTGACTGCCTCCAACTCCAGGGAGCCTGGCTCAGGGCCTGGACCCACCGCCCGCCTGCATCGAGAGAGCTTGTGCTAACCCCTCGGCACCCTACCCAGCATCAGCTCCTCTGCAGAACCATCCGGCAGGCTCAGTCAGCAGCCCTCCATCTTCAGCGTGATCCCCCACTCTGCAGCTACAACTGCTACGAAGGACACCACGGCGTTCTGAGGTTCTGACCTGATTAGACTGCGCGGTCCCTAAAAGCAGGGACCAAGGTTCCCTGGTGTGTGTTTTGCTAGCATGTAGCACAGGGCCTGGCACATACTGGATGTTCAATAAAGGCTGAACAGACTTCTCTTAGAGGGATAAGGGAACACAACTATAAAGCTGTAACAGTGAACATGTAAGTTAAATTCAATTCACACGCTTCTTCAGAAGCCCATTTACTCAGAACAGGAGGTCAGGTTGTAGGGACCTAGGGAGCAGGGGATCCGTAACCAACAAGCTGCGTTTATGTGAATGCTTTCCCGTAAGACGGCTGGCTACTCGACTCAACAGATGTGGGCTTGGGCTTCCTTTAGAAAAATATAGGCCTCTGTCAACAGGACCAGTTCTGGGCCACGTCTCCACAAGTGATTCAGGCACAGAATTAGTCTCTCAACACGTGAACAATGCTGTTGAATTAGAACAGATTTATTTTGATGTGTACAAATCCACACGGGTTCAAGTAATAGAACTTTTGACTAATTCTCTGCTTTGAGGCAAAAGTGATACACAGGAAAGTAAACTTTTTGCTTTAAAGGAGCGCTCGGACAAACACACACTAACAGATGCCTTCTGAACACCTTCGGAGTCTCCGCAGGAGCCGGGAGAGCCAAGCTCCACCACGCACCACCACATCCAACCCAGACTCCGTGAACACGGCCAGCCAAGGGGGCGAAGACCGAGTCACTGCACGCACGTGTGAGAGGGGCTGCCAGCACACAAAGGGGTTCCAGGTACATCCCACTGAACGGGAAGCTGGATGAGTGACGACTCTGTTTCTTCTAAGGTTCTTCAATACCCCTGCCAGCCATGGTAAAGAGGCCAAAGCACCACGGCTGTCGTCATCTTGCTCTTTCTCAGGCCAGAAGAACTGCAAAGTGCCTCCAAAATAAATGTCAGACCCAAGGCCACAGTGTGACCCCCGACTGCAGTCTGTTTCTGTACCTATTTCCCACAGAGCTTCCTTCTCCCTCCAACTCCAGCCCGAACTTAGATTCGCCCCATGTTTGACTTCATCCCTTCTGCAGTGGTTATGCCTCACTCCCCACCCCGTGATGGGGGAACAGAGCACATGGCCCAGGGCCACACGGGAGCCACTCTCTCAGCTCCATTCATCCTGAACTCACCGAGGGCCAGGATGTGGTGACCATTTTCAACTACTCCTCATGCTCCTATTGGAGAGTTCGAGACATCTACCTTCATTACTAGGCCCCTTCCTAGTGTGATGACTGCTTCAGAACTTGGTTTCCAGATGGAAACAACACAGCATTTGGAGCTGGAAGCCTTGGGCTTCCGAACCTGGCCCTGCAGTCGTGGCCCTTGGCTCCGAAGGAGCGGGGGTGGGGGTGGGTGGGGGTGGCCTGCCAGCTCACGTGTGCTCTTCTCTCTGAGGCTGTGCGGTCCCCCTCTGCTTAGGATCTGTCCAGGAAGGGGGACATGACACTCTAGATCCCAGAGAGAAATGGCACCAAACACCTTTGTAACAAGGTGCTGGGCCCAAGAAAAAGCTAGGGAAATCTTTCACATAACTGATCAGAACATGGTGACAAAAACAGGGCCAGGTGGAGGTGTGGGAAGGGAGGACTGCCCTGAAGGTGCACACACCATCGTCACAGTTATGGGCAGCAGATCCGTGGTCCCACAGGAGGCAGGAGAGCTGGAGACTGTCAGGAGACTGGTGGGGCAGCACCACACCAGTACCTCAGCTCCTACTTAGGGCCTAGCGGTTCTCACAGAGTAAGTTGAACAAAACATGACCTCGTGAAAAATTACTGTACATCTAAGGAAACAACACACCCACAGGAGCAACAAAAGAACCCAGATGCAGATCCTCAAGTTTTCATTCAAACAGAGAACTATGTCTAAAAAGCTTAAAGAAAGAAAAGATGAAAAAAAAATGTGATCAAGGAACATGAGAACACGAAAAGTTGCTAACATACATTAAAAATAAATTGATTCTAGCTTACAAATAAGAATCACAGCTGGAATTAAGAAGTCACACTTAAGTGGCAGGTGAGACACATCAGAGTCACTTAACTGGAAGCTGGATGCAAAAGGGGCTCTGGGGACAGTCTGTTTCTGCAGACCGAGGGGCGAGGGGCAAGAAGACAGGCTCGGAACGCAGAGCAGGGTGGGCAGGCTGGCCCCGAGCAGACGGCATCACGACAGATGAGGGGCATGCAGATAAAAGGGCTCGGCATCCTCAGACAGGGATTTAAAATGACGAAGATGACAAGGGCTCCAACTGGAAAAGCACACAATGGAGGCGCCTGGGCAGCTCAGTCTGTTGAGCAACTGACTCTTGGTTTTGGCGTAGGTTATGATCTCGAGGTGTGGGATCAGGTCTCGCACTGGGCTCCATGCTCAGCGGGGAAGCTACTTGGGATTCTTTCTCCCTCTCCTTCTGCCCCTCCCCTGCTCGCTCTCTCTAACATAAACAAAATCTTTAAAAACCACCACACAATGTGTCAGAACAAATAGGTAATGTGAGCAGTGAGATGGACTCTCTAAAAATGATGAAAGAAAGCTAGAAATAAAAACACTGTAAGAGAAACAAGAGTGCTTTTGATGAACTGATCATCAGTGGATGGGGCAGAGCAAAGGAAAGAATCAGTGAGCATCAAGATATCTCAAAAGAAACACCTCAAACTGAAATGCAAAGAAAAATGAGAATTAAAAAACAACAACAACAACAACAACAAACCCAAACTAAAAAACCACCACCATGGACACAAAATAGAACAGAACATCCAAGAAGTGTGGGACAATTTTGAAAGATATTAACAGGAATTGGAATATCGGAAGGAGAAGAGAGAGAAAAGAAGAAATATTTGAAGGAATATTGGCCAAAAGTTTCCAAAATTAATGATAGACTCCAAACTACAGATCCAGGAAGCTCAGAGAACAGCAAATGGTAAAAAAACACTCCCAAATCTACACCTAGGCATTTCATAATTATTTATAAATAAGTAAGTAAGTAAGTAAGTAAGTAAGTAAATAAATAAATGCAGGCAGGCAGGAAACCAAAGACAAACAAAAATCTTGAAAGCTGCAGCCTGGGGGAAGGGGGGAGGGGGAGGGGGGAGGGGAGAAGTAGGGGGGCTCTGGAGCTCTAGAACAAAGAGGGGATCACAGAGGACATATGGTCCGAAACCATGCAAGTGAGATAAGAGTGGGGTGAAATTTGTTTATAGTGTTGAAAGAAAAAAACCCCACCAACCTAGAATTCTGCATCCAGCGAAATTATCCTTCAAAGGTGAAGGAGAAATAAAGACCTCCTCAGACACACAAACACTGAGGGAACTCATTGCCAGCAGACCTGCCCTACAAGAAATGTGAGGGTACTTTCTTTAGGCAGTGGGAAAATGACAGAGGTCAGAAACCTGGATCTACATGAAAAAAGGGCAGGCCATAGGGAAGGAATACATGCGAGTGAAATGAATTTATTCCTGACTACTAACGGATCTAAACGATAACCCTGTGTGTCCAGTATCAGCGGTAAATGCACCGGGCCACTAATGAACAGATTCGTGAGAACAGCAGCAGCAACGTCACAAGCAACGGGAGGGAGGGATCGGGAACTCTCTGGGAAAGGTACCTACACTAACAGCAAGCAGAGCAGTTATCTGAAGGGCGACTAAGGCCAGTAAATGTGCATCTTCTGATGCAACTGCTAAACAAATTTTTAAAAAGTATAACCACTATGCTAAAGACAGGAAATAAAACAGAATCAGAAGATGCTTAATTACAAGTAGAGAAGACAGAAAAAGGAAGCCTCTGGTAATGAACTGAAAACAGAACAATGGTTATTATTAACCCAAACACATCAAAAATCACTTTAAATGTGGCTAGTCTAAATATACAAATGAAAAGACAGATTATCAGGGTATATTAAAAAAAAAAAAAAGCCCCACCTAGGAGTGTGTACAAGAAACCTACAGGGAGTATAAAGACCCCTTTAAGTTAAAAGTAAAGAGATGGGAAAGAGATGCGGTGCTGGCGCTAACAAGGAGCCAGAGCAGACACGTCAGACCTCAGGGCAAGGACGGTTATCGGGGAGAAGAAGGGCATTCCAGAATGATAAAAGGGTCAATTCCCCAGGAACATATAACAATCCTATACACGTAAGCACCAAACAACACGGTGCCAAACTATGTGAGGCAAAAACTGACAGGACTGCAGGAGGAGGAGGAGAGCCTGCCGTTGGAGTCGGAGACCCTGACATGCCTCTGTCAGGAGCGGGCAGATCCAGCAGCAGGTCAGCAAGAACCTGGTGGAACTCAGCAGCACGTCAGTCGGCTGCAGCTGCCGCAGAGCACAGCCTGCGTCATCCAGCAACGGGCAGGGTCCACACATTCTCAGGCTCACCCAAAGCACTCACCGAGACGGGCCACGTTCCGGCCACGAAACACACCACGACACATTCAAAAGAACAAACGTCACACAATGTCTGCTCTCAGACGACAGTGGAATTAAAGCAGAAATCAGTAACAAAAAACATCTGGGAAATCCCCAAATATTTACAAATAAAATTCCTTGCCATAGAGTTTTAATTTCTGTCTAGAATTTCATTACTGTATCTTTCTCCTATAACTACTTTTAACTTTCAAATAACTTGTATCTCAACATATAAATTAAATGTATCATTGGTACAAAGACATTTGAAAACAAAAAAGGTCTTCAAGTTATTCTAAGTTCAAGAAAAAAATTGTCTGGGGCGCCTGGGTGGCTCAGTCGTTAAGCGTCTGCCTTTGGCTCAGGGCGTGATCTCGGCGTTCTGGGATCGAGCCCCACATCAGGCTTCTCCGATGGGAGCCTGCTTCTTCCTCTCCCACTCCCCCTGCTTGTGTTCCCTCTCTCACTGGCTGTCTCTCTGTCAAATAAATAAAATCTTTAAAAAAAAAAAAGAAAAAAATTGTACTATTCATCCCAAGCATTTTAAGTACTATGTATTTACCCACAATGGCCAGAGTATGGATTAAAAGAATTACAAACACAATGACATAAAGTCCTAAAGATGACAAATACCACCTCACCAGAGCAACAATCCCCGAAGGCCTAGAGAACACAAACACGGAAGCAGCCGAGCTCCATGCCCACGGCTGCTTCCACTTTCAGCACCCAGCTCTGCCTCCCAGCCACATGTGGGGAATCCCACTGAACAAGCCTGCTCTGACGTTAACTCAAGACAATTGTGTGTGTTCTCTAGAAGGGGCTTCTACCAACTCCTATGGGGTTGTGAACACACCAGGCATCAAGTACACCACGTATTCACAGTATGCAACTAAGTCAAACTAACTCAAATAATACAAACTAATTTTGGAAGACCTGGCAAGTAACAGTGCAAGCTCGTCTAGAGAATCATTTTATACCAGATTCGAATGAAGTATTTTGCCAAATGCATCTCATTTTTCTCAATAAATGGCATCTAGGCTAATGTATATTTTAAATGCATCAGTGGGGGCGCCTGGGTGGCTCAGTCGTTAAGTGTCCGCCTTCGGCTCAGGTCATGATCCCAGGGTCCTGGGATTGAGTCCAGCATCGGGCTCCCTGCTCAGTGGGAAGCCTGCTTCTCCCTCTGCTCCTCCCCCCTGCTCATGCGTTCTCTCTCTCTCCTGCAAAAATAAATGCATCAGTGAACAGTCCTGACATCAGTAGCAAAGTGACTGAAATAAAAGCTTACTAGCTTGTCCTCTGCATTGCCTTTCTACCCATAAATCCTCCACATCTATCTACTGGATTAAAGTTTAGAAGATATTTAATAAATAGATTTTATATACAGATGATACTCCCCCAAAATATTTTTCTTTTCCTTTACCCTTTTATGGACGACCTATAATGAAAAGGCCAAAAGTCAGGGGGAAAAAATCAGTTTTTTACAAGTGTCCTAATAGCCTTTTGGAATAATCAATTTCACTATTTAAAGATGTTTAGGATCTGATTCTTGAATAGTTTCTACCAGCAAGACACTATAACAGAACATTCTCTACTCTCTCCTAGAGGGGGCTCCCAGGGAGTAGAAAGCAGTTGTATTCTGTTAAGAACAGAAGGGAAAGCTTCCCCACCCATACAATCACCCAGAGGGAAAGAGGCTACAGAGACCAGGCGGACCACGAACACAGCCCGGCTCTGAATACAGACCGGAAAAACGCTACTGCAAATCCCTCTATTAATAACGCCATCATTAAATGTCCAAACTGAGGGATAGTCAATCTAACAAAATTTAAGCATAAATGTGGGCAGTTACCCAGTACTTATTGCAATAGAACATGACAAACTGATTCTATTCTATTCTAAATCAGTAGTTAGGTGTCCCTCCCCAGGAAAGAAACAACAAAGCCCACTGATGGGCTACACACACCCTCCTTCACAGCAAATGCCCCCTGGGAAAGAAAACGTTTGTGTAGTCTGAAAAAGCCCTTCCATCCCATTTCCTCCTCCCTTCTCCCAGTTGAGAATCACTGTTTTAAATAATCTATAGAGTTTTGGGGAAAACTAAAAATTTCACTGCAAAGGCTAAGCTATTAAAATATAAGCATGGGGTTCTCCGAAAAGAACTACATAAAAAGCAAATCTTTTCTACATGCTCACTCCTTCTCTGAACAGCCTCTGAGTACAGCTGGTCTGGGAGGCCCCTTCCTTTGCGCCTGCCAGCCGCCTCCCAACAGCCTGCACGGCACTGCGACCCTCTCTCGAATTGTTTACATTTCCTCCTTTTAAGCCTGTGCATTTCGACAGGTCCTTTGTTTTCGTGCTTAGAGAGCATAATCATTTCAGACACTATAGAGCCCAGCTAGTGTCAGAGGCCTCATGCTGTACTCACTGTATTTCACCCACGCAACGTTAAGAAAAAGGACCAGGCCCCAGGAGGCCATGAGGAAAAGAAGTGAACTGGTGTCTGGGTGAGCAGAACAGCCATGGGTGGAGTTCCCCCAAGTACAGCCCATTATACCAACATCATTTGGAAAACTGTTAATGTTCTACTTAATTCTGAAGGAGTAAACCATGACTCTTGTGATTGTTTTACAACTGTGAAGGTTCAAAACTCTGAGAGCTTAAGAAATTACAGTAAAAGGAGACATTTGTAGACCTTCCTATCAAGAGTAGACTAGGTCTTATTCAAGTCGCCAATTTATGGATTTTTGTTTGTTAAAATGTGTACTTCTTGTAAGATCGTAGTGACAGCTGAGCTTCCAGGCCCTCTGTGCCCTGACTTACCTTACTGTGTGTGAAGGGGGGCGCCGTGTACAATGTGGGGTGGATAAGAGGGCGGGGCAGGTGTGGGACCGCGTGCAGAGGCACATGTCCGTGGATATGGGGGTAAAGATGCAGAGCAGGATGTGTGGGCTTCTCTGGGCTCATGAACTGATGGCCAGGGGGCAGGGCTGCTGCGGTCATTGCTGATGCCGTCAGTCCAGAAGCTTCTTGTTTACAAACATGACACTCACAAGGGTCTGGTGCTTGTTCAGCCTAAAAGGAAAGGAAAAAAGTACCTGCTTATTCAGTGAAACAAAGAATGGTGTGATTTAAACCAAAGTCAGTCACATTCTGCTGAGCAGTTACACAGCCACTACAAAGATGACAGGGCTCACGTGACACCTCGAGTTGCCCAGAGCCCTCCTTGTAAAGTACAGAAAGGACCTCAAGAGCCTGGGATGGAGCAGACCTGAGGAGAGAAGAGATGCACACCTTGTCCCCTGCCAGGTGTCTGCTGAGGCAGCAGTCACACCCATCCGCGCCTGTGCCTGTCTGCACAGGGATAAGGGGGCTGGCCAGGGAGGCGGGGGTCAGGGGGAGAGGGAAGCCGGAGCCGAGGATGACACAGCACTGGCGCAGGCTCCGTGGGGCTCACACAGCTCATGAGTGGTTACATGGAGGTGCTGCAAGAGGCACCAGGGACAGGACTCGGCGAGGGTGACATGAAGCAGTCGGTGGCTCCTGCCCCACGAAACAAGGGTAAAACTGAACGCAATTGTCAAAGCAACCGTTTCAGGGTCTGGAAAATCAACCCAAGGAAAAAGCAAATCGAGAAGCATTTATTCATGCCAATCTGCTGGAACGTCAGGTAAGAGCAGCAGGAGCCTGGCCTTTCTGCCTGGGGCTCTTCCCATTCCCAACTCCCAACAGCCCTTAAAAACAAACTAAAAAGACCAAAGAATCAATAGCAGAATTTAAATGGTACACTAAAAAAAAATTTTTTTTTTTTTAAAGATTTTATTTATTTATGCGGCAGAGATAGAGACAGCCAGCGAGAGAGGGAACACAAGCAGGGGGAGTGGGAGAGGAAGAAGCAGGCTCATAGCGGAGGAGCCTGATGTGGGGCTCGATCCCATAATGCTGGGATCACGCCCTGAGCCGAAGGCAGACACTCAACCGCCGTGCCACCCAGGCGCCCCGGTACACTATAAATTTTTAATACAAACGAAGGAGTAAAGGAGGAACAGAGGAACGAAAAACATGACACGTATGGAAAGACACAGCGGAGTGGCGGCGGCACATAGCACCGCGACTGCTGCGTGAGACCACGAACGAAGCCCTCCTCAACTGACAAGACACAAGACCCAATGGAAGGATTCAAAGACAAATCTTAAATTCAAAAATACAAAGAGGCTAAAATTCAAAGGATGAAAAAATAGGTAACATGCATACAGTAACCCTAAGGCAGGGGGAGCAACTCCGTGCACATCAGATGAAATACTCTTTCAGAGGAGAAACGCTGGCGGAAAGCATCTCGTAACGACAAAAGAGTTGATACATCGAGAAGGGGTAATAATAACACACGCATACACCTTCAAAGTCACTGTCCCAAACACACAGATTGAAATCTGAAAAGGGAACTGGGAGTCCAGCAGTGATAAGTGAAGACTTCAGGATGTCTCTCAGTAATTTTCAGAACTGGACAGAAAATCAGGGAGGATCCAGAGGACTGGAATAACGCTGTCAATCTGGCCAAACTTTCATTCACAGGACACTCCATCTAACAAGAGTAGAACACAAATTATTTTCAAGTATACACAGAACATCATCTAGGACAGACCAGATGTTAGGTCATGTTAGGTCTCAGTAAGTTCTAAAATACATAATCTAAGCTTAGATTCAACAAGCTAGAAAGGGAAGAACAAACCAAACCCAAAGTCAATGCAAAGAAATAACAGAGATTAGAATACAAATCAATGAAATAAAAGAGAAAAACAGAAAATTAACAAAACCCCCAATTTTTTTTTTACAAAAACTGTTAATTCTTTAGCCAGACTGAGGATTTTTTAAAAAGTAGACAAAATTACCCAAATGCTGCATTACCATCACTCCAGACCCTGCAGAATTACAAGAATCATAAAATAAACCACCTGCCACCAAAACAGACAGTGTAGCTGAAGTGCAGGAGCCCTAAGGAGACATAAAAAGTTTAAAGTAATTCAAGAAGAAATGGAAAATCTGAATGAATCTACAACAAGTAAACAAAATTTGAATTAGTTAATTCTAAATCTTCCCACAAGAAAAGACCAGGCCCATGGGACTTCACTGGTAAATTCTATGAACTATTTGAGAAATCTCAATTTTAGATAAATTTCTTCAGAAAATATAGGCAGAATAAACACTTCCCAACTCATTCTATGAGGCCATTACTACCCTGATATCAAAGCCAGACACAGACACGACAAGGACAGATAACTACAGAACAGGATCTTTTATTAACATGGATGCAAAAATCCTAACAAAAGATCAGCAAACCAATCCAGCAACATACCAAAAGAAAAAAAAAAAAGTTTATACACCATGACCAAATGGGATTTATCCCAAGAACACAAGGTTGGTTTAACATCGGAGAATCGGGGCGCCTGGGTGGCTCAGTCAGTTAAGCATCTGACTCCTGATCTCAGTTCAGGTCTTGATCTCAGGGTCGTGAGTTCCAGCCCTGCATGCACTGGGCTCCACACAAGGCATGGAGTCTACTTAAAAAAAAAAAAAAAAAAAAAAGCCCAAGAATCACTTGATGCAACACACCACAGTGAAAGAGCAAAGGATGAGAACCACAGGACATTTTAATAGATACAGAAAAGGCATCTGGGGAACCCGATATACGTTCATGATTAAACTCTTAGGAAATGAGGAGTTGACAGGATTTATTTCCTCAACATGGTAAGGCCATCCATGGAAAACGTACAGCTGGCCTCAGGCTAGTCACAGACTGAGCGCTTCCCTCCTGGGACCGGGAGCAAGGCAAAGATGTGTGCTTGCGACACTTCTCTGCGGCACTACGCCAGAGGTTCCAGCTAGCTCAGGAAGGCTAAGATGTTACAAACATCCAGATTTGAGAAGGAAGAAGTAAAATTGTCTTTATTCACAAACATGTTCTTGCATGCACAAAATCCTAAAGAATCTAACCAAAAAAGAGAGAGAAACCAAAGAATAAATGAGTTTAAGCTGCAGAATATGACAAATATTTGAAAATCAACCGTATTTCTATATATTAGCAACAATCAAATGAAAATTGAAATGTGAAAATATCACTTACTACGGAATCAAAAACATCTCATACTTAAGAATGAATTTAAGAAATATGTTCAAGACCCACTAACTAGAAATTTTTTTAACTGCTGAAAGAAATTAGAGACGGTTTAAATAAATGGAAAGATAAAGCACACCCCAAGGCTGACAGACTCAATTTTGTTGAGACTGTACTTTCTCCAAACTGATCTATGCCACCCACAGAGAAAAGAGCAGGCCTAGAGAAGTGTGCTGGTGAATTCTAAGCGTTCAAAAATTCAACACGGTCTCTACCAAAATCCAGGCAGGTATTTTTGTAGAGCAAGCTGATTCTAAAACTTGGGAAACACGAAGGACTTTGAACAGCCTACATAATCGTCAATAAGGCCCACCAAGCTGGGGCGCAGACCCTACCTGCTTCCAACCTTAATACAGAGCAGGTCACATACACTACGGGAAAGGACCCTGAGGCCAAATGAGCAGAGAACGCAGGGTGCAGACAACAAACACCTGTATTTAGAGCCTCATGATTTTCAACAAATGGCTGATGCAATTCAACAGGAAAAGAGAGGGTCTTCTCAACAAATGGTGCCGGGACAACTGGATGTCCACACATGCAAAAAGATGAATGTGGACCCTCACCTCATACCATGATCAAAAACTGGTCAAATGAACCACACCTTAAGTGAGAGCTAAAGTTATAAATCTTATAGAAGAAAAGAGTTTTCTAGCATGATTCATAAAAGGAAAAACCGAGGAACTAAAAAAATTCACCAAAATTAAAAACTTGTTTTTCAAAAAAATCATAGAAAAACTAACAGGGGCACCTGGGTGGCACAGTCAGTTAGGCGTGAGACTCTTGGTTTCAGCTCAGGTCGTGATCTCAGGGTTGTGAGATCAAGCCCCGCAGCAGGCTCTGCGCTCAGCAAGGAGTCAGCTTGGGATTCTCTCTCCCTCTCCCTTTGACCCTCTCACTGTGTGCATGTGTCATGTGCTTTCTCTCTCTCAAGTAAGCAAATAAATAAAATCTCAAAAAAAAAAAACCACCCCAAAACACCAAAACACAACTAATAAACATGGCACAGACCAAGAGAAAATCTCTGCAAATCACATACTTACAAAGGACTTATAACAACATATAAGAAGTCGGACACCTCAACAATAAGATGGAACGGGAAATGAAAGGAAGACTGAGATCTCAAGGGGCTGCCGTTTCTCACCAGATTGACCAAACCCCAAGACTGTGACATCATCCCCTTCTAGGGGGCAGGGGAGGCCATCACACTCTGACCCAGAGAAGCCACCACTGGTGACCAATCTACTCATGTAGGAAAGCTCAGACGTATAAGGTCGCTCACCAACAGCATATAGGGAAAACAAAGGGAAGCAAACACAAGTGCCCATCAGCAGAGACTAGAAAGAAAAAGAGAATTCCGGTGGCACACAGAGAGGGCAGGAGACAAAGACAAGAAAGTGCACTCCATACAGAATCAGTCAGGATATAATGCTGACAGAAAAAGCAAGGGGAACTGAGTGTGCATTAGTATAAGCCTTGTCATAGGAAAGGGGAAGAATAAGTATTAGCATTTGCATAAACAGACACTGGAAGGACACACTAGTAAGGCTGACTGGTTACCTACTGGGACTAGAACTGGGGGGGGTAGGTGCTGAGCAGGGCAGATGGTGAAGAATGCTGGGGCCAGACTTCTCAATGGAATACCTTTTCATGTCACCTTTCTTGTTTGAACTGTGGGTCTACACTGCCTATTAAGGCAAATAATTAGCCGAGCACCCCGACCTTCATCTGTTCTTCCTTTCAGTTAAGAACTACGTGAGTGGGGTGCCTGGGGGGCTCAGTCGGTTCAGCATTCGCCTTCAGCTCAGGTCGTGATCCCAGGGTCCTGGGATGGAGTCCTGCATTGGGCTCTCGGCTCGGTGGGGAGCCTGCTTCTCCCTGCACCTCTGCACCCTGCCCCCACTCATGTGTGTGCCGGTGCGCACGCTCTCACTCTCTCAAATAAATAAAGTCTTAAAAAAAAAAAGAACTACGTGAGCATCTGTTTATAAAACCAGGAGTCTCTAAGGGAAAACAGTCATCTCCTGAAGTACTCTCATCTTTGGTTAACAGAAAAACACATATCCACCAGAAAAAAACCTCCCTTACAAAATCAACCTTTTTGGAAATTTTAACATTCCATTATTTTACTTGTTCAAAAAACCCTCCCCTTGCTTCTTTAAGACAAAACCACCATCTACGACAGCTAGATGTCTGGAGCGACTCAGGTGCTGCAAGGTCAAGACTGTCGAGTGGATTCAAGCAAGAAGAACACGATGAAAGCGGGGTTAGGAATCATGTCCGTGTATTTTATAAGCATGCCTCAATCCTCTCCAGTTCTAATCTTCAGAAGCTATGCAAGATAACGTAAATTTGCATTCAGTAACCCTCACGTTTAGAGGAAATACACACAGAGAAGACACCCTTGGGAAAACACAAAGTTCGGGAAAATGAAATCATACCTGCTGAGTAGGGTAAGACGGGGGTGGACTGTCCACTTTACTTTCCTCTTTCCTGGGACTCCCGTTGCCTAGAGCTACGTCTTGCTTTGGGGCTCCTGGCGGCTCCCCACTGCTCTCGCCATCTGCCTCTTCATCGTCAGCCTCTGAAGAGCTACTACTGGTGCTGCTTACCTGAGGGGACTTTTAAAAACAACCTTTGTAATTTATACTTTTTCAAAGTGGAAGAATTAAAAAAAGTAAGACACCAGATCACCACTTTATGCCATTTATTGTCACTATGAAGTCATGCCCATACCTCATCTTTCAGAGCCATGTTTTCCCCGCCACCATTCAATTCGCTGTGGATTCCATTCATATTGGCCACCACCTCAGTATCATCGTAGTTACTCAGTGGATAAATATCAGCAAATTTAGCTGACAGTGGTGCAACGTCTTCATCATCACTACAACTGAGACAGGCAGAGATGGTCACCACGAGGCTGTTCGCCCAGGGGGGCAGTGAGTGAACCACCCACTCAGCAGACATTTCCTTTTCGGACACTGTTCTGGTTTACAAAAGTATTACACTGAGCACGATGCATGCTTCGCAACATCTCCTAGTAACCTGACCACTGGGGGAAAATGCCTGACAGACTACCGTTTGCGCTATGTAGAAAAATGGAAAACAAAATGCCAAACGAAGAAACATGTCTGGGAAACTGCCAAAATTTAATCAGAGTAGTTATTATTGCATTTCCATTTGGCTTGAAGTGCCTCGGTGTACAACTGTTCGCTGCCATTTCCAAGCAGACATAATTAATTTATTAGAATTAAAGGGGGTACAAAGAACCACCAAAATTTCAGACATAGCTAGTTGAACAAAGCTTGAAAGGCACTTAGGTGAGAAAATACTAAAAGTTTTTTTTACTGCAAGGCTAGCTCTCAACAAGTTAGTCATGATCTTAATTAAATATCAGCTTTAACAAGACATCTAAAAAATGGGCAGATGGAAGATTTACTAAAAAAAAAAAATGCAGGTAAATTTTAAGGCTGTAGCTGATGAAGGCCACTGCAAACATACGTTTTTCTGGTGCGTGAAAAGGGCGGGCACAGAGTCCCCACATCAGTGCAGACCGTGCAAGGCATGGACCCTACAATGGTCACCCCGCCAGGACGATAAACATGCCTCTGAGTCTGTCTTCAGCCTCCAAATACAGTAACTTCCAGAAGGAAAAATCCTACCAAGTAGGGCTCTCTTGGATTTAAGAGAGTGTCCAGAATTGCTAAACTCAGATGTCCTTTCCATTTTTGGAAAAAGAGGGAACACAACATGCTGGAATCTGGAGCTCACCAAAGTTAGCACCCACAGCACCCACCAGGCAAAGGCTGCTCAGGTCTCCTGAGGCCTGTGGCACCTGAGGTGACAGAACGGGTGGCCTTGGTCAACACTTACACCCACCTTCTGAAACATTACCACCACCACGATTCACAGATGAGGAGGCCAAGGTTCAGACATGAAGTGATTAAATCATTTGCTCAATGTAATGAAGACAGGCTTCATCTACCTGAGAGCCCACGAAAACTAGAGAGCCCCGCAGTACAGAGACTCCAGTCGCACAATTCTCTTTAACCAACTTAGTAATGACACCAACAAAGAGATGCCACTAACCAAAGGCAAGAGTGGAGGCTTTCAAGTCCAAGCAGTTCATGTCTGAAAGACATTCATCCCAAGCAGCTGAAGGGCCAGAGACCCAATGCAGCCATGGGTGATCCTGGCCCACGAAGAAAGGTGCCCACAGCCCACTTCCTCCACCACTTGACACAGCCCTGGAGCCCACACCCGACACCGGCAGCTGTGACACATGAGCAGGGATGGGCTTTTCTAACATAAATTTTTATTAGACCATACGTGTTTAATTTTGGTATGTTTTTGTAAGAGCTTGGCAAACAGCTAGCTGGGAAACCCTCAACCCTCCTTCTCAGGCTCCCAGAGAGAGCACAGGGTATTTGGGACTAGAAAGCAGCTCAACGGAGTCATGGCGTTCCGACCAATCCCTTCGGAATTATTTTGTGTTTTGAGACCAGATCCATATCAAGGACTGCAAGACTCTGAAGAAAAGCCTCAGAATCGTCGGGGGAATCCAGAAGGAGGCAGTGAGAAACATGAGAAAAGCTGAGCAGCCCAAGGGCAAGGCAACAATCCCTCCCATTGGGAACCATGCTGGCGTCCATCACCTCCACGGGGCTTCCGACAGCCACACACACTACGATAAGCAAAATGCAAACCCAAGTTTACCTAAATAAAGTAAAAACACACGTCCATGTGCAACCCATCCAGAAGTTAGAGTGGTAAGCCTCAACAAATGACAGGGTCACAACTCTGAGAAATGTGGGACCACTCACCTACAGTGTGAGTTGGTGACAGCTGCACAGCCACCTCGCTCATAAAAAATGTACTTCTAGATAATGTGAGAACACGGAAAACAGAACCTTTCAATCGCTTGCTAAAGTGATCATCTGAGTTTTTAGCAAGACATGGAAATAAGCATGAATGCTGAACGGACAATGAGGCGGAATGAACTTCGGGCTGATGACCCTCAAATAAAATGAGGAAACGTGAAGCCAGCACTGAAGAGACACTTCCCTGCATACCAACATGGTTTTTTCTTTACTGGCATTTATAAATTTACTGTACTTTTTCTTTCGGGTAATGAAATAGTGTCAAAGTTTGGGTTTACTGATTTCGTATTTTAAAAGTTGCTTGAAAAATGAAGGATCCTTTTTCTTGAAAAGCACTATAATGATATTTGTACTTCTGTAGACATTACTGTCCATATTTCTCATTATTGGGTTACGCAAATTTCTGAAATCTTATTACAAAGTCACAACTTACAAAGTTGGTGCAGAGCCATTGTCTGTGAGGATGAGTCTGGGATGTTGCTGAATTGTAATGGGAGAGCTGGAGCCTGACCCTGAGCTTGCTGAGGACACGCTAGGTGGGCGCATCTCAGAGAGATAGTCGGGAGCAGAATCCACTTGGAGGGGCAGCTGGTGACTGTGGATGTCGCCAGTGACGGGGGGGTCCATGACACCACAAGTGAGGATGTGTGAGAGGCTGCAGTCATCACAAGCACATCTGAGTGGGAATGAAGGACAGTTACCCAGAGAGCCAAGAGAGATCAGACCATGCTCTGTCAGGGTCAGTGCCTCTACTGAGGTCGTGGGTCCCACAGGCCCGCTGCGCCCACACGACAGCACAGGCTCACCTTCTCCTGTAGTTGCAGTTGGGGCAGTCGGGCATGCTTAGCCGGGAGGACAGCATGTGCCTCATGGCATCCGTGAAGTTGTTCTCACCGGGGACTGCTTTCTTATTGGTCAGCTAGAGAAAATCACCAAGCGAGAGGTTAACTCTGCAAAACATGCCCCCAGTCAGGTGGTTCAGCTTCTCAGTAATCATGGTAGCATGTGCCATGCGCATTCAGAAGCCAGTGGCCACAGCTTCCTAGAGCATGACAGGGCCAGGAAGGGGCAGAGTTGAAATGCACAGCAGCAGCAGGCACGAGCCTCACAAAGGCCAGGGAGCAGTAACCCCTGGCTGGTGCCTCACCAGCAGAAACCCGGCCTTTACCTGGAACCAGCTGTGTGCTCAGTACTCACTAGGGACCAGCAGTGCAGAGCTAAACCGTGGCCCCCCAGGAGCTTAGAGCCTGGAACAGGAAACCAGGATGCGGGAGGTGCCCTGGCAGAAAAGCAGCTCAGCAGGGCACCAGGCCCGAGCGGGGGCCAGAGGAGGCGGTGTTGGTAACTCTGTCAAGAGGCGAAGAGGGAATCCAGATCCGGGGCAGAGCACTGAGCTAGGCATCACTGAAACACCTGGGCTGAGCAGGAGGGGGTCTTGGGGGACGGGACAGGGTGGGGCCTGCACATGCAGAGCTACAGCACCAGAGTGCCCACAAGTTAGAAGGCATTTATGACACATGACAGAAGCAGGTGGGTGGGAGGACGCCCAGCTGGGGAGGACACCCACTGCAGGAACAAGGACTGACACAGGAAGGGTGCAGATCCAGGAGCTACCTAGCAAGTGGCACTCAAACTTCCAGCCGACAAGGCAAGCATCTGGATTTCAGAGAAGAAACCTACAGACCAGCTCTGGCAATGGGATGGGTGGTGCTAGAAGGGCCATTTGATAGGCTAGAAGCCACACAGGAAGGGTTGGGGGGTGGGAGCAGGAGAGCAAGCCCAGTATGGGTGCCCAGAGGAGACCGCAGGGTAAGGACACCAGCGAGGGGTCTGAGGCCAAGGGCCACCAATCCCTGAGGAATGCCGGGGAGGGGAGGAGAGCTGGCTGGAGAGAAAGCAGAAGAGATGCCAACTTGTGGATGAGAATCAAAGGAAGCAAGTTTCCAAAGTCGAGTATCCTGAGGACATCAGGGCAAGGCCCCCAGCCAGCCACAGCGGGGTGCAGAGAGGTAGGGAAGAGCCTGTGGGGAAGGAGGGAGTGAGCAGTGCTGTCAGCCGCTACACTGAAAGCACGGTACAGGCCCACGTGGCAAGGCCTGTGAATCGGGCCAACTCCCAGCTCTGTGACTTCACGGCACCAGCTGCCTCCGAGGGGACCACATAGCAGGGACTCAGGTGGCTGTGGGCTAGCGTGGGTCGTTCGACTAAATGGGATTTTCCTTGAGGCATACAGAAGAGAAGGACATGGGATAAGGGAGACTAGTTTATCCAGGATTAACCACACTCTCAGGAGCAGACCCACAGTGCAGCCTTGAAATGGTGGGGTTTTCCCCTGAGCAGCGCGCAGCCTCCCCAACAGCCTCACCTGCTCTTCAATGAACCTCCTCTGTTTGAAGAGCTCCCAGTCCTCCGTCAGCATGCGCTGTTTCGTTTTCATTGTCATCTAGGAAGGAGATGCAAGCAAAACCTTAGTGCCAGCAAGAGCCAGCCGGGTGTCTGTGAGTGGAGATTTCAGAAACGGCGCACGTGACAAACTCCCCTGCAGACAGGGGAAGGCACGACACAGACCCGGTGCTCCGCCTCTCCCACGTGCTCTGCTCTCGTGGCAAACACAGAGGAACTCACATTTAAAAAAGAAATGAAGATCTCAGAGCGGAATCTGTCACTGCGGTAAGCGAGCATTCAGCCGGTACTGAGTGCCCGTCACATGCCTGTGCCAGAGTAAGAAACGTGAAGATGCGCGACTCTGCACGCAGAGCCCCGAGCAGCCTGAGCTGGCGTGGATGGTCACGTGCCCCACGGGCAGATTCTGTATGCCCCCCCCCACCCCGCACAGGGCCCCTGGCGGAGTCAAAGGCACAGAGACAGCAGGTAGACGGAGAGCCAGGCGCTGGGTGGGGAGGGTCGGCCGGGGAAGGTGCAGCTGCTCTACACGTGGGGGGCGGGGGCTCGCGCCACAACGGGAACAGACTTGCTGCCACTGAACTGGACCCTTAGCAACGGTTACAATGGGATGTGTTCTGTTATGTGTATTTTACCACAATTAAAAAAGAAAGCAAATTGAGAGGAATAGGGAATTAAGAATGGGCTCAAGGTATAGTTTTACTGGGGTGGGGGAGGCTCTGAAATGACTAAATATTGATGTTTATCTACACGTGTTCTTGTAATTACTGAAAACTTAAAAATATTTCTTAAAAAGAGAAATATGGGGTATATATCTTCCAAATTATTAAAACACAAAAGGGGAGGGGGACATATTGAATCCCACAGGCAAGAAATACCACCAATAAACCCTCCAAAACAGGAGTAATTTCAAAAAACAAATTCATGCATTTGAAAAAAATTTACATAGTTTAAACTATGAGAGAAGAAATCAAAGCTGAAATCAGTCCATGGAGATCACTGACAATGAAAGTCCCACAAATTAAATTATGTAAGATGCACCCAACACACAGAAGAAAATGTACAGGCTTCAGTGTGTTTATGAGAGAACAAAACCGAAGACTGAAAAGTATGTGTTCCACGTAAGAAGCCAAAGAAACAAAACAAAACGAGAAATGAATAAAGCAGAAAGAAATTAAAGTAAAAGCAGAAATTATCGGGAAAACAAAGAAGCAAATGTGCTCAATAAACCTGAAAATGCTGGTCCTCCAGACACCCTCCTAGGCTGACCAAGGGAAGAAAAGGCCCCACAGAAAACGTGGGCATGAGCTAGGACAGACACAGGCAGAGGAGGTCTCCTTTAAACCCCAGGAGGACATATCTGTACAACGGAGACCTTCACCTCCACAGAAATGCTGCGAGCAGGTGGCTCATGGGATATTCTGCTGCACCTGCCCAACAAGTTTTAAAAGCCTTGTCAACAAAATAGCTCTTGAGATTTCACCTAAGCCCAGACTTGGGATTCTGTGGACATCTCCACAGCTCTGAGGCACTCTGCCCTTCACTGCCCTCCTGGTTGAGGGTAGGGCATTTCCTCTTGGCTCAGAAGGTGTTTTCTCGGCAAAGTGGGCCAGGGAGGCAGGCCAGGGAAGCACAGCAGCTCTCCCACAGCCATGGCTCCCCCCACTTTGATCGCTCCCCTCTGAGCACAAGCTCGTCATCCCTTGTCTACATGATATGGACAATCTCCTAGGCAAACATCAATTTGTGGAACTCACTCAAGAAGGAGGGACCCCAAAACAGATGACAAAGTGTAATATGAATTGAAAAGGTGGTACAAGACCCACAGTCCTCACTCCTCCTCTGTACAAAAAGAAATCACACCCCAGGTTATAGGGTGGATTCTATCAAACCCTTTATGGAACAGAAAATTTAAACTATTCCTGAAAATTAAAAAAACATGGGAAGTTTCTCAATGCATTCTATGGGATTAGGATAAATAACTTTCATACAAAACAGACAAGGTCTCAAAGACACTCAATGATGCCTCAGAATACAAACCCAAAAATCCTAAATAAAATATTAGCTACTTAAATCTATTAATGGGTTAACAGAATATATACCATAATCTAATAGGCTTTAATCCCAGGAATGCAAGCATGTCTCAAAATTAGGAAACCTAATGTCTTACTTCAATGAGAAAAATACTAGAAAGAAAAACCATACAATCAAATTCAATATTATTCCTGTTTTTTAGAAAAATCATCACTTAAATAAGCTAGGAAAAAAGGAAACTTCCTTAATGTGTTAAAAACTCACCAGTACTCACGGGAGCATGGGACTTCATGGGATGAGTGCACAGCCGTCCCCGTGAAGCCGGAGCAGCACACGGTGCCTCCAGCTACGCTCATTTGTGACGAGCTGAGGTCTCTAACTGAAGCCAAACAGTGCAAACGGCGGAAAAGGTAACACAAAACTATCACTCATAGGAGACGCGGCTTCTAGAAACTTCAAGGCAGCTGACCCAGAAACTCCTGTAGAGTCAGTAAGGGTGCCGGGTAAAATGCCAACAGCCGGACGGCCCCGGCCCCGGCCCCGGCCCCAGCCCCAGAAGCCCCAGGTAAAAACTTGATGGAAGCCACGAACTATAAAACCATCAGACAGAATACAAAACACGACCTAAACACAGAAATGTGCACCACCTTCCTGGATGGACTCGATGCTGGAGCCGGTTCTCTATGTCCTGTACGTCCGCCGCTTTCAGGAAAAACATTTTCCTCTCACAAGCAGCAATTACTATCACACGTTTAAAAAAGGATTTCGGAGGAGGGGTGCCTGGGTGGCTCTGTCAGTTGAGCATCCGACTCTTGATCTCAGCTCAGGTCTTTTTTTTTTTTTTTTAAAGATTTTATTTATTTATTTGACAGAGACAGCCAGCGAGAGAGGGAACACAAGCAGGGGGAGTGGGAGAGGAAGAAGCAGGCTCATAGCGGAGGAGCCTGATGTGGGGCTCAATCCCATAACGCTGGGATCACGACCTGAGCCGAAGGCAGACGCTTAACCACTGCACCACCCAGGCGCCCCTCAGCTCAGGTCTTGATCTTGGGGTTGGGAGTTCAAGCCCCATGTTGCGCTCCATGGAGCCCATGTAAAATAAAATAAAATCTTTTTTTTTTTTAAATTTATATGACTGGAAATTTTTTTTTAAAGATTTTATTTATTTATTTGAGAGAGAGCGAGGGAGCATGAGCAGGTGTAGGGGCATGGGGAAAGGAAGAAGCAGACTCCCTGCTCAGCAGGAAGCCCAACTAGAGGCTCAATCCCAAGACCCTGAGATCATGACCTGAGCCAAAGGCATACACTTAATCAACTGAGCCACCCAGGCGCCCAAAATAAAATGAAATTTTAATTAAAAAAAAAAAAAGATTTTCAATAAGCTAGATATTAAGAAAGGTAGTAGTTTCTTTATCTGAGTACAGAACCCAGTCCAGAGCTGTTTGGACAGCTAACAACGTCAACAGAAACCTCCTCTTTGACCCCCACCCCCACATCCTCTGGGATTAATTTTTTCAAACACTTGGGTGCCTGCAGGCTTCCGTATGTGTCAAACAACAAATAAAGGATATGTTTTAAAATGCAAGCAAAACAAATGATTTCAAAGCTGTTACCCATGTCCCATGTCCATACTTAAATTTATGAATACTCAATTATTTACACATGTTTTGAAACCTTGGAATTACTAATAATTTCTAAACTACTACTTGATTAGAGGCGACTCATGTCCACTCCGAGGATTCCAGAACGACTGGTGCCCTCTGGATGTTGCTAAATTGCTCAGTTTCCTTAATGTGTATCAGTGGAATCATGGTTTCTTGATAGGTGAGTGAAAATAACATATTTTCTGGTTGCTTTAGTAAGGAGGATGATTTTTTTCTTTGTGTGTGGGGGGGAAGACCTTTTTTCCCTTTTCCTTATTGTGGTAAAATACATGTAACATAAAATTTACCATCTTAACCATTTTTTAAAAAAAGATTTTGTTTATTCATTTGAGAGAGAGAAAACAAGCTTGGGGGGGGTAGAGGCAGAGGGAGAAGCAGGCTCCCCACTGAGCAGGGAGGCTGATGTGGGGCTGGATGCCAGGACCCTGGGACCACGACCTGACCAGAAGGCAGACGCTTCACCGACTGAGCCACCCAGGCACCCACAAACTTTTTTTTTTTTTAAAGATTTTATTTATTNTTTTTTAATAGCCATCCTGATGGGTTTGTGGTGATTTAATATAAAATGATTGTAGCTTTGATTTGCAATTTCTTAATGATTAGTGATATTGAGCATTCTTTCATGTCCTTATTGGTCATTTGTAATCTTCTTTGTTTTTTTTTTAAAGATTTTTATTTATTTTTTTTTTATTTATTCGACAGAGATAGAGACAGCCAGCGAGAGAGGGAACACAAGCACGCGGAGTGGGAGAGGAAGAAGCAGGCTCATAGTGGAGGAGCCTGATGTGGGGCTCGATCCCATAGCGCCAGGATCACGCCCTGAGCCGAAGGCAGACGCTTAACCGCTGAAGGCACCCACAATCTTAACCATTTTTAGGTGTGCAGTTCAGTGGTATTAAGTACATTCACATTATCACGCAAACATCCTCACCATCCCTCCCCAGAACTTTCTCATCTTCCCCAACTGAAACTCTGTCCCCATGAAAAAACCCCCTGTTCTCCCCTCCCCTAGTCCTTCGTCCCCATGAGTTATACTTTCTGTCTCTAGTAGGAGTCTGACTACTGTAGGTACTTCATATAAGTGGAGTGCTATAATACTTGTCCTTCTGTGTCTGGTTTGGTTTACTTAGAGTAATGTCTGTAAGGTTCTTTCATATTTTTAGGTCCTCCATTGAGGTCCTTTTCCACCAAGTTAATTTCTGCATATGGTGTGAGGTAAGGCTCCAATGTCAATCTTTTGCACGGGGATGTGCAGTTTCCCAAGCACTGTTTGTTGAAAAGGCTGTCCTTTCCCCTTTGAGTGGTCTTGGCACCCTTACTGAATGTCACGTGACCACACATGAGGGTCTATCTTTATGTCAGCACCATGCTGGTTTGATTACTATAGCTCTGTAGTCCGTTTCGAATTCAGGAAGTTTGAGTCCTCCAGATCTGTTGTTCTTTTTCAAGACTGTTCCAGCTATTCTGAGTCCCCTGAGATTGCATATGAATTTTAAGATGGGTTTTTCTACTTCTACAAAAATGACTTTAGGATTTTGATAGGTATTGCACTGAGTCTGTAGACCATTTTAGCTAACACGGACATTTTAATATTATTGAGTCTTCCAATGAACATGGAATGTGCTTCCCTTTATGTCTTCAATTTCTTTTTTTTTTAAATTTTTTTAAAGATTTATTTATTTCAGAGTCAGTGAGACAGTGAGCTCAAGCATGAGTGCAGGGAGGGACAGAGGGAGAAGCAGACACCCCGCTGAGCAGGGAGCCCGACCGGGGCTCAATTCCAGGACCCCAGGATCATGACCTGAGCCGAAGGCAGAGGCCTGCCCGACTGAGCCACCTGGGCGACTTTCTTCTTTAGTTTCTTTCAGAAACGTTTTAATAGTTTTCATTGTACAAGCCTTCTATCTCGAATAAATTAATTTGTAAGTATTTTACTCTTGATACTGTTGTAAATGGGATATTTTCATAACTTCCTTTGCAGATTGTTCGTTAACATACAGAAATAACACTTCTTGTGCATTTACTTTGTTCCTGATGCTTTGCTAAATTCATTTACTCTAATAGCATTTATTTTTTTATAGTCTTTAGGATTTTCTACACACAAGATCATATCATCTGCAGAAATAACTTTCCTTCTTCCTTCCCAGTATGGAATGGCTTTTATTTTTCTTGCCCCACTGCTCTGACCAGAACTTCCAGTACCACATGGAATAGAAGTGGTGAAGGCAAGCAACCCTGCCTTGTCCCTCATCTTAGAGGAAAAGCTCTCAGTCTTTCACCACTGAGTATGATTTTCCTGTGGGTTTTTTTATATGGCTCTTACCATGTGGAGGCAGTTCCCTTCTGTTCCTAGTTTGTTGAGTGTTTTTATCATGAAAGGGTGTTAAATACTGTCAAATGATTTTCGTGTATCGAAGGACATGATCCTGTGTTTTTTTTACCCCCTCCGTTCTGCTGGTGCGGCATATTACACTGATCAGTTTTCGGGTACTGACCCATACTTGCGTTCCAGGTATAAATCCCACTTGGTCGTGGGGTATATAGTCTTAATGTGCTGCTGAATTCTGTTTGCTAGCATTGCGTTGAGGATTTTTGCATCCGTGTTCATCATGGATGCTGGTCTACGGTCTTCTTCTCTTACAGTATCTCTGTCTGGCTTTGGTATCAGGGTAAGGCTGGCCTCACAGAATGAGCTGGGAAGCTTCTCTCCCCTTCAATTTTTGGGAAAAGTCTGGGAAGGATTGGTGTTAATTCTTCTTTAAATGTTTAGGAGAATTCACCTGTGAAGCCGTCAGGTCCTGGGCTTTGCTCTGTTGGGAGATTTTTGATTACTCCTTCAGTGTCCTTACCAGTCGTAGGTCTATTCAGACTTTCTGTGTCTCCGTGATGTGGTCTTCGTAGGTTCTGTTTGCAGGAATTTGTCCGCTTATCTAAGTTATTCCGATTTGTGGTGTACACCTGTTCACAGTACTGACAATCCTTTTAACTTCTGTAGAATCAGTAATATGTTCCCCCTTCGTTTCTGATTTTAATAATTGGACTCTCTCTTTTTTTCTTAGCCCATATAGTTAAAGGTTTGTCAACTTGGATGATCTTAATGAACCAACTTTTGGTTTCACTGATATTCCTCTATTCTCTAGTTTGTTGATCTGCTCTAATCTTTATTATTTCTTTCCTTCTGCTAGCTTTGGGTTTAGTTTGTCTTTTTTCTCTAGATCCTTAAGTTGCCAAGTTAGGCTGCTGATCTAAATGAGATCTTTCCTGCTTTTTATTGTAAACATTTAGAGTTGTAAGTACATGTACTTTTAAAGAAATAAAATTTAATTTCAGCTTTACTTTTTAAAGTAAGACTGTATTTTCCTTCCTAGAGAAAACAAGTATACTGTTATTTTTATACATACCCCATTTTTGTCAGAATAGCAGTGATAACTCCATGTATTATATTCCTAAATAGGCATTTAACTTCAGGTACAAATACACCAAGAAATTACTGTTCCCAAAGGTTTTCTCAATCTTAGCAAAGTCTCAGTCCTTCCTTTCTTCTAAGGGTTGTCTTGGGGCATTTATGTGTTTAGTCCCCATTCAACTGGAGAAATAAAGAAAGGATTTCTGAAACTAGAATTGCATTTATATTCGTCATACTTATAAAGTGAGATGAGAGAGAGTCCACGGGGGCCACGGTAGGGCAGGATGCAGATACCCCTGATCCAAACCCCAGAGTCTCCAAAGTAGAATACAGAGGGGCGCCTAGGTGGCTCAGTTGAGCATCCAACTCTTGGCATCAGCTCAGGTCACAATCTCAGGGTCGTGGAATCAAGCCCCATGTGAGGCTCCGTGCTCAGAGCAGAGTCTGCTTGAGATTCTCTCCCTCTGCCCCCATCCCTGTGCTCTCTTCTAAAATAAACACATAAATCTTAAAAAAAAAAAAAAAAAGGAAAGTACAGAGCTGTCAGTGCTCTCTTATTACCCCTTATGCCCTATTACCTTGAAAAGGGCTGTTCTGAATGCTCCCTCCTCTGACCCACCCTCCCATGGTTTTAGAAAGGCAGGCAGGCTGGCTGGGATACCCCGTGGAAGTCCTGCTCTGTGTCCCCAAGAGGGTCTTGCTGACCAGCTGCACCCGCCCTTTGGACCCTTCTCCAACAGGAGCCCCTGCCTTCTTGGGCCTTCCTCCCAGCCTGTAAGCCACCTGCCAAGCACAACCATGTTCTGTCTGCACTCCCTCTCTACATAGTTAGAGACAGAGAAGGGGCTCTGAGCAGCACAGCATTCCGTGAATGGTTCCTGAAATTACAAGGCTCAGCAGCTCCCCAAGGCCCCATGGGCTCTTGCAGGTGACAATGAGCCAGGTAGCAGCCTATGCAGGGACACTGTGTGTGGCTAGGTCAACGTGGACCCAACGAACAGCTGCTGCCACCCCCAGGCATAGCTGGGTGAAGGCCACCATGGTACCAGAGGGCCTCAGTTCCCTCTGGAAAGTCAGCAGCCAGACTCCTCCCACCTGTACCTTCCCTGTCACCTTGGCACATGTGCCTTACCCACAGCAGGTCCTGGTGGCACACACTCACCTGCTCGTCGACGTAGGCATCGATCCGTTGCTGGCATTCCAGCCACTCCTCAGCCACCCTACGCAACTCCTCTTCAGAGCGCTGGTACCGCTGCAGCAAGGTGCTGTATGTGTCCTCATTGCACGTGTCATGTGTCGTGGTTCCCAGCCTAGGGAGAGAGGCATTTCAGCAAAAGAAAGGGGCCCAAAGGCTCTGGGCCAGAGACCAGAGGTCTGCTTGTTTGTCAACTCCTCTCCCAATGTGACACGTGGGACACCACCACACACCACACATGGCTGCTGTGAGGGATCAGCAAATACATATGCAAGGCACCTCAGAACAGAGTCTGGCATAAAGGAGAAGCTCAAACAAGTAAGAATTCAAAAGAAAAAAAGTCAGTGGTGAATAAGACTGTTCTACAAGACTAAGGCCTTGGGGCACCTGGGGGGCTCAGTCTGTTGAACGTCTGACTCTTGGGTTTCAGCGCAGGTCATGGTCTCAGGGTCAAGAGATCACACCCCATATCAGGCTCTATGCTCAGCAGGGAGTCTGCTAGAGATTCTCTCTCTCCCTCTGCCCCTCCCTCAACTCCCTCTCTACAGACAGACATACACATATACGTACACACATACATACATAAATGAGCCCTAGCAGTTCAGTTTACTAAATCTGGAGTTGTAACCTATTTTTCCCCAATGAAATACACTGACCCAGAGAAACCACAGCATTTAATGAGAAATACAAAACTGGGACTTGATTTTCAAATTAAGTAAAACAGAAAATTTGATTCAAAGAAATATATTTTATAGTTTTATTTATTATATATTATTTAAGAAAGTTGGTAAGACGACAAATGAGAAAGTGAACCGAAAACAAAACACACATACAGTAAACAATGAGGGAAACACCTAGACTTCCAGGAAACAGAATACGGGGGCGGGCAGGGGATGGCCTGGGGTGAGCAGAAAGCCAAGCGGGACAGCAGGGACAAGCGGGTGAGCAGACTAACATGTCATCAGAAACTGCTCATTGTCTGAATATCTAAATACATTAACGCTGGAACAAAAACAACTGTAATAACGGCATCTCGACAAGAAATTTCAAAATCAAAACAACATTTATAGTCACTCAGGGGCAAAAAGACAATGTGCAGGAATGATCAGCAGTGTCAACATAAAAATACTGGAAGCTACACAGTGGGAATCCACATCTAGACAAAGGGATTCCAGATAACTAGGTGCCTATCATGATGCTTGTAATTACATCTCTTCATTCATGTGTACTTTACTTACACGTGTGCTTTGAAATAAACTCTGCCCATGTTAAGTGATGATATGACTATGCCATCATGTTTAAAGATGTGTGTGGGGTGGACACCGAACTGTTTACAGTACCTCTGTCTCTTCATGATTTTGTATATTTTCAGAATTTCACTGTATCACAATCTAATAATTTTATAATAAATATAAACAATAAAGTAATTTTAAAATTAGGATGCTCGCAATGGACACAAAGGCTCCCTCTCCTTTCCCCTGTCTCCGCCTGTGGGTGGATCCCACTTGTGACTATTGCGTGAAACAGCAAAGGAACTCACAGCTGCTCAAGTTATCTACACACGTGTCCCACTGTGAAATTCACGCCAAGGAGGGAGCAGGCAGAAGCCAGGCCTAACCGAATAGGTGTTTAGGGGAGGCCAGAGACAGAAAAGAAATGGAGACTGACCCACACAATGACTAAGGCTCTCTCAAACACTAAGGCTGTCCTTTCTAAGGCTGTTTCTGCCCCTCAGAATACAAAACTCCTCAAGACGCAGAATCCAGTGACTCTGACTGGGCTCTGCACAGCCACTGGGTGGCCCTCGGGCCTGAGAACACACCCTTCTGTCTTGCTGCTCACCAGCCCACAGAGCAAGCCACTTTCTCCCCATTCCTGCTTCCACAACCTTGCTCATTACAGACGGATTTCCATGCTTCACGAAAAGCCCGCCTTCTACATAATGCCACCCCACTCCTTTTGTACCACTTGGAAAACAGGGATGTTAAGGGGGACAGGCACCTGCCCAGCACACACTTCCCTTCCCCTCCTACTGGATGTGAGAACTGCTCTCCTATACTGTGACAGAGGTTCCATTTTGAGCCAATGGAGAGCAAAGCAGCCAGGGGTCCTGGGACATCTTTGATGGGGTGATGAGAGCACAATGTGTAGGCACAGGGCTTACATTCAAGCCAAGCTGGGCTGGAATCCAGACAGGAAACAAGGAACATCCTCATGGTCGCACAACACGAGTGGTTCAGCAAACAGGTTACTGTCTAAATATTCACTCTGTAAACACACGCTAGCGCCACGGACAGATCCTCTCGGTAACATCTACTACTAATAGCGTGCATGTGCAGCATAAGGAGAATGAAAGGAAGTCAGTTTTGGCAAGTTTATTCACAAGCCTAACTCAACATCTCCCTAACAATGAATATCATATATTTAAAATAAAAACCAGTTGGGCAATCACTAATAATGCCCGCAACAACAAACAAGCAGACGGTGGGGGCTCCTGGTCTTGCCGCAGACACGAGCTCGACAAAGCTTCTGGACCCACCACCAGCTCTCAGGCAGCACAGACAGAAAGCCTGTGTGGCGCTCCATGAGTGCACACGCCGCAGGGCCCAGATTCGGGTGCCGCCGGGGGGCCGACGGTTCAGGTTCTCCAACAGAGAAATTGGAAGGGAAAAAGGGGTGGGGTGGGGGCCAGCAGGTTAAAGAATTATGAGAGACACGGGGGAAAGAAGGGACGGGAGTCATTGCTTCACAGTGATAGTCTCTGTCTGGGGTGATGAGGCAAGTGCTGGAAACGGACACTGGGGACGGTTGCTCAACACTGTGAACTAATTAATCCTGGCAAGTTTCGTGTTGTATATATTTTACCACAATTTTCAAAAATTAGTAATGTAATATACCAACAGCCATCGATTTGTACACTTTAAATGAGTCAACTATAATGATACGTAAATTATATCTCAGCAAACCTGTTTAAAAAAGGAGAAATAACTGCCCTGAACTAAGTCAGTTCCTTTACATGAGGTCAACCTCATGTAGATTTGTATTAAAAAAAAACAAAAAACGAAAAATACAGCAGAAGAAAAATCAGACAAGCCCTGTAGAAAAGCACACTTGAACAACAGGAGAATAAACAAGGAAGGAGCGGGACCGCCGTGGCAGGCGGTGGCGTGGCAGCTCCGGCCGAGCAGCCAGTCTGTGCTTGGAGGCCGCACGCAGGAGGAACTGACTTCCTGGGGCCACGGCCAAGCTTGCTGCTAACAAGTCTTTCAGACGCATGTCTGCTCAGTGTCGTCTTCTCTGTCTATATCTTACCTTAATAATCAAGTTAAACAAACACAGGGCTAGAGACTAGGGGTCAATATTAAAATACTCCCAACTACAGAGTTTGTGTGTCACAGATGCAATCATTACTTTAGGGGTTGGTACTTGTATATGACTTGTCCCCAAACTCTTACAAGTCGATCAGTGGCTATCTGCACACTAGAAGCTCACACCTGAATTACTGTTGGTTTGACAAGGGAATCTGCCAGCGAACCCAAAGGAACCGTCCCTTCCAACATCACCAGCTTCCCCTGGGAATGCTCTGCTTGCCCCCTCCCCAGCTCTGTCCCTGTCTCTATCTCCCTCGCTCCCTCACCCGTGCCCAAGAGCACTACCTCAGTCTGACCCCAGAATTAACTTTCAAGATTAAAACGCTGCCAATCTTTTGGAGTCTGACCATGATTTGCAATGAGGGATTAAGAAACCCAGAACTAGGGGCACCTGGGTGGCTCAGTCGGTTGAGCGTCCGACTCTTGTTTTCAGCTCAGGTCAGGATCTCAGGGGTGAGAACAAAGCCCACATCAGGCTCCACACTCAGTGCGGCGTCTGCTGAAGGCTCTCTCCCTCTGACCCTCCCCCTCGTGCTCTCTCTCAAGTAAATAATCTAGAAAGAAAGAAAGGGAGGGAGGGAGGAGAGAGAAAGCAATCAATCTGGAACTAAGGCACAGCCAAGAATGGAGTTTCAGCATACAATTCAGTTCCCTGTCACTCACCCCCAGTTGATGACAGGCCCATCAAACTAACTGGCTCACCAGAAAAAGAAAATACAAAGCCCTAGAATCTTGCTGTAAGAACTCCCACCTTCCCAAGATGCATGTTTTTTTCATAAAAAGTGCCTTTGGTGGATGTAAACATCAGTGACGAGGGACAAAACCATGTTCTGCATTTCAAACTCACAGCTCTGAATACTTCCCTGACCCTTTCTTCAGTGGAGGTGAAAAATAGGACACTCAAGTCTCCATGCCCCACCATGGAACGTGCCAGACGCTCTGAGACTAGACACAGAGGGAAAGGGTAGGCGGGGAGCAGGCTGTGGGGAAGTGGATGCCAGGAGGGTCAGGAGCCAAGCAGAGCACTGACCACACCCACACAACACTTTGTTCTGGTCTCTCTGCCCTCATCACCTTTATCCAATGGCTTTCAGGGTTATTCCTTCTCCAGAAGTGAGGGTGTCAAGTGGGAACAGTTATGACCCCTCAGATAGGATTTGGGAATACAGGGAATGAAGACTAGGGATTTCAAGGGAAAACAAAGTGACTGGTCTGAAGTCAACTTACAACAATAATTTATTTACTTAAAAATAAGTTCCCTTCTTTGTGAATCTGGTCCAAATAAATGTTAGCATGGACATTTAAATAAGGGTGACCACGGTCTGTGCTGTCATTAAGCATCTCTAGTACAGGACTCTGTTCCTACGAGGTAAGTCCACAGGAACAGAAGCGCCACGTGGCAGAACTGCGGCAGCAGGTGCCTGGCTGAGCAGCGCACAGCAACTGCAGACCCAAGGGGCCTCCTCCCAGCAGGGTCGTGCGGAACCGACACACTCCCAGCCACATGTCCTTCACCTGCCAGCACAGCAGGGCAGACACCCTGAGTACTGTACTTGGCACCCCTCGTCCTGGCACATGAGCAGAAGACGCACGGATACTCCACACCACTAAGAAGTGGCCAAACCATGAACAAAGGCCCTGAGGGAATGTTTCAGAGACACAAATCCTTGCCTTCAGTGCCCAGGAGCCCCATGGCACCGTCAGGCCCATCAAGGAACCGTCCTTCCCCCTCTGATACCCACTCCCCATCTCCTCAGCACACCCGAGTGCCACAGCCATCTGGCCAACCTGAGTCTTGTCAAAGTAAAACTCTATGTTTACCACAGCTTTTCCTTATTCACAAGGAATCTGTGGTGTTAAATCTTAGTGGCATTACTACTGAGGTTGTTATTTTAAGGTTTAATTGTACTCCTCTTGGGATTTTGAGTTTCTGCCCAATGATACTGTTCTCTGAGCGAGAACTTCCACACTGCGGTCGTGTTCTGACACACACACACGTGACACCACAGGGAGAAGGACCGTGCTGTCACATCAAGGAGACGTATGCAGATGAAGACCAGATACCTGATCTGCGACACCAGTGCTGGCAAGCTGCTCTGGAGAAGTGGCTCCGAAAAGACCAGATTTTCAAACAGGTGCTTATTATGCAGTTCCCATGTCACCTGGAACTTTTTCAAGTGTTCATTTTCCTAGTTAAAAAAATAAATAAATAAACAGAAGATGTACTACATTGATGAAGACTAAAAACTCCCCAGAAGGATCCGCCCCCTCCATCCCTCTTTGCAGGCCCAGAACATTCTGCGGACAAGGGGTCGCCGCTCCCTGTACACCCAGAACATACCCTGATGCAGATCTCTGGCCACACGCACACAGGACCCCACCTCTCCTCCCTTCTAAATCCTCCCCCACACAGAAAGAGGGTAAGACACACACAGATGAAGAAGCGACAGAAAGAGAGAAACAAATGCACGTATTTGATGGTCATTCCTTACAACTGTGCTTCCAAAATGCACTGAAAACCCTACTCTTCAAACAATTTAAATGCATACAAATCCTCTGAGGTCAAAGGGCAATCATTTTCTCACCTATCTTGAGAAGTCTCCCATTCTGGTGGATGCAAATAATTTGTCCACTGGTGATATGACATGAAAGGTCATGTTTTTCCTCTCCCTAATCCACAAAGGCAAACTCATCAGTTACTTTAGATTGCTTTTAAACATTTGGGAGTGTCCTGGCCATCATAAAGAGTGACATCAAAAGAAACATCCATTTGCCCTCAACACAAGGTAGGCAGGATAGAGAGGGTACCTTTCCTAAGCGCAGATCTTGCTATGAGCATATGCATGTGGGACCCCCATGCGTCCACCTGCAAGCTGAGTGGCACTGTAGGACTCCTTGTGTTTCGATCATCTTACATCCTTGGGTACGTGTTCCTTCCCTAAACCACTGACAACTGGAGGAATTGCTTCACATTATGTAGCAATACTCCATGAGAAGGTTTACTCATGGTGACCACTTTTACAATCTAGCTCAACTGAATCCACATGATCACACCCGCAGATCTTAGTAAACAATCTATGCACGAAGACTCCGTTGTTTTGCCCGATAACTGGCTGGCATGGGGGCTGAGAGAACGAGTTAAAATGACCATTTCCTGTTCCTGAGCATAACCAGTGAGACAGAGCTGGGCACACTGGCGGCACCACTCCAGCACAAATGGATGTCTGCCCTGCCACCTGAAGGCCCCTGCTCACGCCCTGCAAACAGAGGGAGGCCCCGCAAGGAACCCGTGACACCTGCAGAGAACCTCAAACCCTCAGTTTGCCCATGTTCCCAGAGCTTGCTCTCACTCCCCCAGACGTGCACTCCGGCACCTCCCGTCGCCATTACTCAATACAGGAAAGCTGGCCGGGGAGCTGATAAATTCCACCCGATTTCTGGAATGAGAACCTTGCCGAAGAATGTACTAAGGATGTGGCTACAGAGGACATGTCGAACAAGTCACATGTCACAGACGTCAGCAGAGACCACTCTGTGCACTGTGCCAGGTATAAGGACATAAAGACTAATCCAATAGGCCCCTGCTCTCCAGGAGTCACCAGCGGACAGAGGAGTAGGCAGTGATCTGATTTACAATTTGTCTCTACAACAAAGAACATGCAGGAGCTAAAGCAGCAGCCAGACCAGTCCCCCCCCACCCCCCGCCAGCTAAGGGAAGGCTCTGGGCAGGTGGCTCAGGAGAGCTGAGGGCTTGCCTGGGCTCCACCATAAACCTTTGGGGCCGAGTGCGTGGTCCCTGCCTGCCTGCCTACTTATGGGGGTGGGACACAGCTCTGGCCTCTGGGGGTCACGTTACTACTGATAACTACATGAAGGCTGACTTAGGAAGATGGTTGGCATTTTTTAATGAAACTTGAAATCATATTTCCAAATGAGGCATGCAAGAGAAACAGCAGACCCCCAACTCATTTCCCAGCCTAAAATCAACTTGGGAAAAAAACGTGCGCTAGCAACAGAGTGCTTCCTGCAGGCCAGGCACTGTTCTTAGCGCTTGCAAGTGTCATCTCATCAGCACCCTCCACAACTCTGAACTGGGTGCTGCCAGTCCCCATTGACAGGCCAGAAACAGCCTACAGAGGCTGAGTGATGTGCCCGGGGCCATGGGGATGGGGGTCTGCAGGGGGGAAAGGGGGATGTGCACTCACAGCTGCTAGGAGAGGTGGCGCCTGCGCGTGAGCGTGGCCGAGACTCAGCGCTGCCTGAGCTAGAGGCACGGAGAACAAGCTCGCCAATGACTCAAGCTTAGGCTTTTCTATCCAAACTAGTTTTACTTCTCATATTCAACTGCAAAAAGGTTTTTGGGGGTCTGGAAGGAGAAAGAGGAGGTGTTTAGAATTAAGTCCTATAACAGACCTTGAGAAATACCAGGATATTCAAGATGCTTCTGTCCTTATGGATGGAAATTCAGATTTCATGATTACTGCAGCCCTGGCAGGGCATTTCCCAGACGGTGGGAAGCACAACCTAAATGTAGTCCCAATTCTACTTTAATATTTAAAATAAATTTTTAAAACGTGACCGTATCATGCTGTTTGATCCCCAGGGCAGTGCAGAGTCAGCCTGCGAGTGCACTTCCCAGGAGCGTCATGTTTTTAGAAACAGCTGGCTATGTCTAAAATGTACTCCGCAGGCTCTGCAGAACCGGACAAACAGCGACGTGGTTTCCAGAGAAGCCGGATGAGGTAGCAGAGAATCAGCTGGCGCAGTTTGTGCAGCAAGCCAACTTGCTGCTTTAAGGAAAACAATGGACCCGATTTGTGGGCAATCATAAAATCTGAGCTTCCCAGCAAAAATCTGAATTTTGGAAAATTTGAATCTGCCACTGTGGCCTTGAAGCTTCTCCATTCTGATGAGGATCAGTGGTGACAGTAACAAAGGTCATTTTTTATACCGAGTATCATCAGGAAGACCTGCACCACAGTCCTCGGCGAGCCAGTATATTCCAAATGACCAACGTATGATGCTAGAAAACCACCACATGTGGGCAGATCCATTCAAAGCGTGGGCTATACTGCTGGTTCTGAGGTAACAGAGTGCGGTCAGCTCAATGGCATGCTTGCACTTGCAGACCCTACCCTGCGACTGACCGCTGAGAAGCTCAGGCTCTGGTGTACTCTCAAAGAACGGCTGACAAGGCTATTAGGATATTCCTCCCTTTTCCGAACACGTGTCTGTGTGAGGCAGGATTTTCTTCAGTAACTTCTGCCAAAGCAACCTATGACAACAACATGAGTGCAGAAGCAGCTATGAGAATTGATGTGTCCTCTACTGAGCCAGAAACTAAGGAGATTTGCAAAAATGTAAATGGTCTTCTTCTTACTAAATGTGTTTTGGAAAATAGTTCTTTTTTGGGGCACGTGGGTGGCTCAGGTCCTGGAACCCAGCCCCATGTCAGGCTCCCTGCTTGGCGGGGAGCCTGCTTCTCCCTCTGCCAGCCACTTCCCCTACTTGTGCTCTTGCTCGCTCTCTCTCAAATAGGGAAAATCTTTAAAAAAAATTATTTTTTATTTAAAACTGTGTTATTTATGATATGTAATGGGATCATTGTTTTAAAAGTGATTTCATAGTTTTAAATTTAATTTCAACACAGCAAATATTGATAGATAAAATCTACACACACAAAAGCCCTTCAGAGTCCTCAGTTTCTAAGTTGAAAGGGCCCCCAAGTCCAAAAATGTTGAGAACTACTACCTTGAGATACTGACTTTAATTGTATTTTAACTTAGCTCTGTCCGTTCTTTGCACCACATGGATCACTGGGTGGGCCTGAAAGGATGTTGTTATACATTTGTGAACCTTGCTGGATCTTGACTTGAACACTACAACCATAAAAGAGATTTTTAAGGTAACTGGGAAATTTTTATACAGATTGGGTATGGTAATAAGAAATCACGGTTAGCTTTCGTGACATGACAGGGCATTGTGGTTACCTAAGATGATGCCAAGCCCACCATCTGTGTGTTGCCTGACTGAGTGTCTTGACCACTGTTAAGTAACTTGTGGGCTTGGGAGTGCTTCACACCCCACGAAACACTTGTTGAGAGCACAAACCTAGGTGGCAGTTGGCTTATAATGACAAAATTTCTGGGAAGACATCCTTCGCCTCCACCCACTCCGAGATCACAAGGGGCACATGCCCCTGCTGTCCCTCCAGTGCAAGGGCCTCTCCTTCACCCTCACACGAGGAGGTGGCCATTTGTGGGCCCAGCACTAGGTGCCGATGCCACCCAGGGTAGGACTTAGGCTGTACCCCCTGTCTCCCAGGATTAGAAGTTCTTGGAGTGAATGCTAGCTTTGGAGCACACGAATTTCTCAGGATTCCAGCTTTCAGTTTGTTTTTCACCCCTAAGGCTTCTTGCCTTTCATGCCACCTCACCAATGCATTGCAAAGCTTTTATCTTGTTTCACTTTATGTTATCCAGTAATTCCATTATTTCCCATGAAGGAAAGAAGCAGTTCGGAGCGTCTTGTCTGCTGTACCACTGCAAACCGGTGTATAACGGGAGTGACATAAATCACTGATCAAACAACTGTATTTTGTTCTTAGTGTTTACGAGTTTTTTCCAAACTACAAGAAAATATTTCTATGTAAATTGCTAGGAATTTGCTCCAATAAGCAGGGTCAAAATCAATTTGCTTGCTTCAAAAACCATGTTCCACTCTAACTTCCTGAGGAGGATCTGGGCTGAAACACCGTCTGGGACACAGCGGTAGCGCTCTTCACTGCTCTGCACAACATCCATTCAGGCAGCCGGGAGGCACTCTTAACCTTGGCGGACTCCTCTCCCAGCCGACTCGGGAAGGTCCAAGGGTGTGGTCTCAGAAGAGGTGGCACTGGATGTGAACTTCTGAAGGGTGCGTACTTTCAGTAAGTCGAGGAGGAAGAGGGAGAGCTGCATGAGATGTGACATGAAGGAGTGAGGCACTGGAGGCCCGCCTGGCCCTGCTCAGGGCATGGGCATTCAATCCCAGAATCTCATCTTGAAGCACAGACAGCTGTTCCTCCCGACTCAGCGGCTCCTTTTCTCACAACGCATGCTTTCCTCAAGGCTGTCGGGAGTTACTTACCGGAATGGCAAGGTCTACTGCCGGAATGCCTGAGGAAGCCATGAACCCCACCCCCCGAAATTACTTGCAAAATGGTGTGTCTGTAAATTTTCCTGGCGAGAAGGTCTATGAACTTTAGAATCACATAAAGACCATTATATTTAAAATCTTAGGAACTACTGGTGCTATATGTTTCAAAATGTAGTTTTACCAGTAAGAAATTACCCAAAACTACCCCAATGAAGTATTATTTGATAACAACATTTAGGTAATGGTGACCAAGTCCCCAGACTATCAGCAAATTGGTATTTCTCTAACAGTCTGGAAAGCATGAATGACTCGTTTCTCGGGGGGCCTGGTCTCCCTGAAATCAGCAGTTGCACCAGCTGACACGACTGACTGAAGCTTCTGATGCCCAGTTTGGCTGGTTTCCAGTAACTGTGACTCTACCGCATGCCTCCTTCTACCTGTGTGTGCTAATTTACATTGTGTGGTGGTCAGAGACCCGTAAGAACACACCCGCTTGTCTCCTTTGTTAGGACCACCAAATGGGGATGGGGGTGAGGGGTGGGGTGGGTTCTTACTGGACTCTGTGAACCCATCCTTAACCCCGGTCTGGACTGTGGAATCGATGACTGAAAGCCACAGGACTGGAAGCAAGTGCTCTCTATAGGAGTCATGCTCTGCGTGTTCACACTGACAACAGTTAACAGCTTAAGACAGAAACCATCTCTCTTTCTTCTCCCTATTAACGCACACACTGGTCCTCACCTCATTTTGTCCCCATCTCTCGCTCCCTAGGCCTCAAGGTCTCCAAACTGTATTTCCATGATGTGTCACCCGGATATCAATCCACGCAACACTTTCATCCCAAAGCAAAGTCCAGAAAGAAGAGAAAGGGGAGAGGAATCAGGTTCTCTCCTTGGTGCCTGAACACCGCAAAGGAGGGGACTGTGATGGCGCACAAGATCAACACACAAGCCTCACACCAACTTCACCCGACCACAGTCGTCCTCTATAGTTCTTCCCAACAGAACCAGAGAAAGGCAGCCTTCTCTCTTACCAGCGTGCCAAGGAAGGTGCTGATTGTGCGTGCCGCCTGGCAGAGGGCGCCATACTCCTCGAGAAGGAGAGAGATGAACTGGTGTGCCTGCGGAGGGCCCTGCAGGGCGGATGGCGCTTTCACTTTGGATGCAGCTGACAGCTGCCGGAGGAGTCGGACCTTCATCTCCAGCACATACTCTCTGGCTTGTTGTTCCAACCGCTGGTACAGCTGGTAGGGGTCCCTCTCACAGAGCCTGCACAGAGAAGAGACGAGTCACCGCTCACCCGTGACACGCCTGCAGAGGGCCCTCCACGGAACTGCTCGCTATTGGGGAACAACGTTCTGAAGCCTTTCCACAGGCTCCCACCCAACAATGGCAACAACCACCATCTTCTCGACACCTGAGAGAAGTGTTATCACCCCACTTGACACAGAGGAGCCCAGGCACAGAGAACATCGAGAACTACAAAGTCATCAGCTAACTGACAAAAAAACCCCGGTATTTACTCAAAACGTATTCTGCACTAGCACTGTGTCTCACATGTACTGACCCGGTAATCACTGAGTTAATCGCTCAGCTAAACACCGAAGTCCACACGGGCTGGGTAAAATGCTGGGAACTCACACAACCAGCAGGTGGCAGAGCGTACACACTGGCACCTCAGCAGCTGTCTTGAGAGGGAGGCGCTTTCTCTCAGGAGCCTGAAGACAATTAATTCTCAATGCCCGTGTGTTAGGTGAAAAGCAACCATCCCAGCAGGGGTGATACCCGGCCTGGAGGACTCTAGAGCAGACTGTGCTGTCCTTCTTTCTAGGAATTCAGTATATAATCCAAATGGGCTTGTATTATTTTTACAATCAGAGGAAACTGTAGAAACAATGTCTCTTTTTTAAGTTAACCCACAAAAAAACCAATGAAAGTGTATAAAATTAAACTGAAGAGAAGGGAAAAATTAACATGTGCCTTTCCACCAGGCCACAACAGCAGTTAACATTTTTATGAATTTCTTTCCTGATCGGGAGATCATCTACTAAAGTGGCCGCTGCTTCTCACTGTGCACTTCGGAGGAACCTGCAGACAGAAACCCAGGACCACTGGGGGGACGAGAGTATCTGTCTGCGAACCGCCACCAGGAGGAAGCACTTGAGGCCAGCACTTTATCAGACACGAGTTGTAAAACATCAAGCTACAGTTCCTGGATTTTACATCATGGGTCCTTTTACCTTCTGGGCATCACATTTGGTCAAAAGAGAAGAACGTAAGTTGCCATCTATTCCAGTTTTAAATTAGTGCACCACCTAAGTTATAAAGACAAGAGGCAAGTAAAACCCAGCAATGGAGCATGGGAAGCCTTACACAAAATGTGGCTGATGGGCTTCCCACTGGGGTCAGCACATTTCAGAAAGATATATTAGTGTTTTAGCATAGCAATCACAATTTTAATTACCGGTACAACTGACCTGTGAAATAGAATGTATTTCATCTGTTAAAGGAATGCCACAGAAGACTCAAAATGACAGAGGGACAACCAAACTTGCAAGCAGACCAGATGTGAATTAAACATCCATTTTGTTTTATTTCTTTGTCCATTTCCGTATGTTAGAAATTTAATGAAATGGCCATGTGGTCCTTCCACAAGTTGATTTTTTAAAAGCTGTATGACCAAGAGGCAGGAAGATGCCAAAGACGCTGTGACGGCTCAGCTGTACATACGTTCAACAAACACTGGCATACGTGCACTGAAGGCTCTCTACGGTGGCAAAGCCGCAGCACTGAAGAAGCCAAGGCAATAAACTCTCCGCCCTCACGACTCTTATGGCGCATGCACAGAAATGATGGAATTCTGGGTAATGGTAGCAACATAATAAAAAAGAAGGCAAGGGGATAATGAGTGATGGCAGGGAGGCACCCAGGGTCTTACAAAGGGTGGCCTCTTTGAGAAGGTGACTCTGAAAAGTAATGTGAACAATGGAAGGGAGAAAAAAAAACCCTGAGAAAGGAAGAACACTGCAGACAGAAACAAGAGCAAATGCAAAGGCCCTGTGGCGGGAGCAAGCGCTGCCAGCAGAGGAAGGGTGGGAGCCAGCACAGCTGGAACACAGTGAAGAACAGTCTGAGGGCAGCACAGGACCATGCAGGATGCCAAGGGCCATAGAGAGGAGGAAAGGGTTATCACCAACAGCTGTACAGACTCCCAGAAATGGGCTTTACACACATCCCTCTCCTGATGTGCATCGGCATGTAAACAACAAAAGCACCTGCGTTCTTGGAGGTGAGGACGAGGGCAAACACAGCATATCTGACACAGACAGACTTCCGGCTGGGGGTGTGACATTTCCACATTCTTAACACTGTGTTTCACTATCAGGGCAATGCTGTTTCCCAAACCTCAGCAATCCCCGTTTTCAGCTTTATACTCCGCCTAACATCTCTCAAGGGCACTAGCACCTACCGAGTCTGCCTTCCGCTACCTCTTAGTCGACTCCAGCGGCTTCCTAAGCATTGGCAGTCTATGAAGTCATGTGCCTGAATGGCAGGTTCTTTGTTTTTTCCTCATATTCATTAGGAAACCTAACTTCTAGAACAGGCACACACAACCCAGAACCATCTCCTTTAACGCTGGGGGCTCAGAGGTCAAGCCCTAAACACACTGGCTGGATTTGTGCACTAGTTAACAGAACCCACAGCCAAGCACTATTCCTAGCTACAGGATAAACTGTACTGTACAACAAGTAAGACTCTATGAAACCCCCATTCAAAATGAGAGAAAAAAAAACAAAAGGAGAATCGATCCATGTAATGTCTAGCTCAAATTCATCCCTCTTATTTGGAACATTTCAAAAAAAAAGATGCTACGAACTATAAGGAACAATAAAAATCATGCCCACCTCAAACTCTGTACTGTCACCGGGCACAAGGTGTCCGCTGAAGAACTGACACTGAGTCGTAAGCCACTCCCACCTGAGAAACACCACGCCGACAGGCCTGGCTGCACCGGACTCTCCACTCTGCACCGGCGCGTCCTCAAACTGCCTGACCTTGTGGAAGTTTCTTCTTCTCACCTCAATACTGGGATAACTGCCTGTTCTCCTTGGGTTGATTACATGCAAGAGGGCTTGGGAAAGTGCTCAGCATTGTCCCTGGCACAGTAAGTACTCAGCAAGTAATACTACAGTCACTCTCAACACTAAGAAATGACAGAAACATGTCGATTCATTTTTTTTTTATTATATAGGCAATAAGCATTTCATCAGAATTAGAATTTGAAACTTTACCCATAGGGCTTGCTTCTGGCAGTCTGTCTGCTGAAGACTGGCAGTGCACTGGGGGCTGAGCAAGCACGGCCGAACTTACTGGATCCTGAAGGGAGAGCCCACCCCAGCACAGGGGAGGCTTCCTGGGCAGCAGGTGAGGGAGGGACATGACAAAGGGGCAACGTGTACCTATCCACGAGCTCCTTCACCCCCTCCTTGTCGGGCACGAGACTCTGGTCTTGGTCGTCGGCCAGTGGGGTCCCCGCCTGGCGGTAAATGCAGCGGACCATGTAGCGCACTTCTGACCAATAGTTCTGCAGCTGCTGAGGTTCCCGGTCTGTCTCTGCTGAAATCTCTCTGTGAGACGGCACAAGAGCAAGGAGGTCAGGGTTAGTGGACGGTCTGGGTCACCCTTCACCCTCTAGACAGCCTAAAGGGATGGAGGACGGACTCCCACCGGCACCCTCCACCTTGCTCAGCTCCTGGAGCTGGCTCCCATCTGCTGTGGTGCAGGGAGGCTTGATGACAAGCACGGGCTTCTGGTGCCCGCAGCTGTCTGGTTCCCCAAACCCCCATCCCCAGGAGAGTACAGCCCCTCCTTGCACAACAGGAGTGAACACACCTGGCGTCCCATGTCGAGACTGCCGATGCTCCCCTCCCTCTCGAGGTGCCCATCAGGCTAGGCTGCTCTCACGCCCCCATGAAGCCCCTGCTCCCCACTTGGCTGCACTGGCTTCCGTCTTGAGCTGAGTGCAAAGCCGGTTCAGAGGCCCCAGGTAATGGCCTCTCCTCCCCTCTGCCCTTCAGCAGCTGCAGTGCCAGCCCGCTCAGCCTCCCAGGGAAGGCGCAGCTCTCCCTCTACCCAGGCCGGCCTCCTCTCCCCTTCTGAGTACTAGCTTGCTCCTGTCAGCCCTCACGGGCAGGGACGCGGAAGAGCCTCATCCATCTGGTTCTTCTGCTTGACACAAGCTCCCGTCTTAGTCCTCAGGAATGGCTCAAATGTCTGCCGTCTATATGGAAATGGCCCCTTTCCCGTTACAGCTCCAGCAGGGGGTCAGGTTGGCCCTGCTCCCGTCTGTCCCGAGGGCGCACACTGGTACCTGCGCTCGCTGCAGGCCTCGCAGGCGCACGCAGTGTCTGAGGGGGCAGCGCCCAGCCCCGCCGAGGGCAGCGTCTGAGCACCGAGCGCTAGCCTTCCGCCGCCTGCCTCCGGCTGAGACCCACCAAGAGGGGAGTGAAGAAGAAAGTCTTGGCCCTGCTTTAAAAAGAGAACAGAATAGACTATATTCAAATGTTCATGGTACAAATTTGTTATTAACATGTCAGAAAAATGCCTTTTAAAAACAAATTTAAACTTAGATACTGACAAGATCTCCAATGACGTCATCTGGGTAACTTTCTCTTTGACACTCAAGGATTTTGTTTGCAGCCAATTATTTATTACCTTTGGAGGGTTCTACCATAATCTCATGAAGACAGTCAATAACAGTATTTCTCTCATGCTTTAGAAAGAGCAGCTCCACTCTCGACGTCCTCATCAGCACGTGCAACGCCCAGAGCGTCGGGCACCTCCTCCAACGATGCCCTGCACCCGCCTGGGATGGCGCTTAGTGCAAGGCTGGTGGCCTCTGCAAGCCCGGCAGGCAGCAGTGGGCCTGCAGAACAGAGGCCTCTGGCTCCGTGGAACCCCACAGCTGTGCCGCCTGCTCTGACTGAGGGACAGGAAGATGGAGAAGAGAATGTTCTGGGCAAAGACAGCAAGATGAAGCAGGCTCCAACCCTCATGCCTGGAACCCAACAGCCCCTAGAAGGTTCCATCAACAGCCATTACAAGGAGCATAAATACAACCTTCGTGCCCCCCCCCACCAAACCCCCCTTTCTCCTATCTTGGGACATGACCCCACACCCACCCAGCTGGCACACTGTTCCTCAGTGACAGGGCCTGAGGTATTCTATTACAATATGGACACATGGGCTCCAGTCCTAGAGCAGATGATCCCCACGGTGAAGAAAGGGCACTAAGAGGGCAGTGCTAGCAGTCCCACAGCCATCACCCCACCAGCCTAAGGAGAAGGGCAGAGCCACAGGAGGGGCCCGTGAAGGGAGTGCACACACGCGAAGAGAACGGAGACAAGCCCTTGGAGGCTGTGGCTTCTGCTGGGTGCTTGCTCAGGGTGGTCAGACACTTGAGGCACCACCCCAGCTTGCTACTGGATGGAGCACAGGAAAATTGGGCCTGTCATGTGCCCCTTAGAGTTCGGGCACATGGACACGGGAGGGAGCAGCAGCGAGCCAGCCTCCATCATATGGTAGGCCGGGTCCCAGTCAGCTCCGAGAGTGGGGGCTTGCATCATCAAAGAACCCCACCTGAAAAAGTTCCTGCTAAGTGAGTGGGTCCCAGAATTATACCGGGGGCAGAGCAGGGGTGGGGGTGGGGTGACACAGGGTCCGAGGCAGACAGTGAGGAGTCCGCACCGAAGTCTAGGAAACCCTAAAGAAGGGCCTCTTACAAGCAAGAGCCACTCACCAGTGGGACACCTGTTAGGACCCCGGGCCCTGGTCACCAAAGAGAACCACAGACAGCCTGTAAAGAATGGAAAACCCCCACAACTTGTCTTGCCCAGAGCCCCTTCTCCAACCAGGCAGAGCAGGGAAGGCCAAGGAAGCAGGACAGGCACCATTGCCCTCCACCCCCATGACATACCCTTGGTGATCCCTGAGGGCCCTTGTTGACACCCAGGGGAGACACTCGAGTATTCCGCAGATTGGACTAGATTCCTGAATACGAGACGATTCTAATACCCACGGCGCCTAGAAAGGCTTGACAGGTCTGACGGCAGTGCTGGCAGAACCAGGCTGTCCCCCCAGAGCAGCAGGTCCGTGCACTGCACGAAGGAGGTTTCCTCTCTCCTCCAACCCCCTCCAACCCAACAGCAAGGCTCCCCGGGTGACTCCAGTCCTCGGCAGATGCACGATCTGCTCCTGCTACTCCCTCCACTGCTTCAAACCAGTCCAAGCCACTGTCACCTCTGCCTGCCACCCGCGGCAGCTCTCTGCCGGCACCGTTGCCACCCACACTCACGGCCCTTCCCCAAGGAGCAGCCAGAGTGGTGGTTCAAGTGGGAGAGACCCTGTCACTCCCCTGCACAGAACCTTCCATACCACTTAGAAACAGACTCTAAATTTCTTACCAGTCTTACCAGGACACATTTTTGCTTCTTTCACTGCACTCGAGGCTTTGCCTAGAGCACTAATCCACTGAATCTGTGAATGGCCTCACAGACTGATGGAATTCTATCAGTCACACCTCAGCAGGGAGGCAGGTAGAGCCAGCTATCAGTTTTTTGCCTCTCTGCTCCAAATCCTGTTGTGTGTCAGAGCAGCACCCAGCAAACACGGCTCTTCGGTCAGCGGTGCTGTGTGGGGGCCTTGCCAGCAGAGGGGGCTGGAGGGACACTGCGGAGGCTTCCCAGTCCCCTCCGCTCAGAGGCTTGAGGGGGACTGAGCTGCACACTCCCATGACAGCCTGCCAGACCCGGCCTGCAGCTTCTCAGAAACTGCTTTGCCACCCACAGATCCTCTCCCAAGGGTGTCCTGCCTGGAGTCCTCTCCCTAGGCCACCTCTGCCTGGTAGTGGCTGCTCCCTAGATGTGCCGGGGCCGGACTCTTAGCATTCCCTTCCCAGATATTTGTAGCTGATCTCCTGTTACTAGTTAACAGTCTGTTCCAGATGCAAAAGTGTCCCCGTTCAAATTACTGGTGTGGTTGCCCATCTCCTGAGCTTAATCACCCATGTTCATCTCTTACGTCATAAACTGCTATTTGAAATCGGTGTTTCCCTTGTTTTCTCGTTTGGCTTTTGTTGTTTTGTTTTTTACCTGTCTTCATCACTGGAAGCTCAGTTCCACAAGAGCAGGACCCTTTCTGTCCTGCTCACCGCTGTACACTAGCACCAACGATGCTGCCTGACACACAGGACAGACTCAGAACAGCAACCAAGAACCTGGAAAGTAATATTTCCTGGTGACAAGGGATGAAATGAGGCCTTTAAAAATAGCACATGATGGCTATATAGTAAATCCTTACATGTGTCACCTTCTAGTACTCATCTAATACAAATTTAACTTCAGTTATTATGTTCTGTTCAAGTCCAACACAACTGAAAAGAATACAACAAAATCCACAACTCAACAATGTAAAATATGCAAAGTCCAGCATCTAATGACAAAACCAAGGAAAACAGAACACATAACCATGAGGGAAGCCGATCAATAGAAACAGACCCCAAAACAACAAAAATGATGCAACTAAAGGACAAGAATCTGAAACTAGTGATTATAAACTCTGTATGTAAAGTAAAGGAAAACACAAACATGACGAGGAGAGAAAGTAAAGATGTAAAAAACTGGCGAATGGAACTTCTAGAGAGGAAAAATACATCTTACAGCAGAGTATCAATAAGTGTGAAGCAATAAAAAATCCAAAATGAGGCACAACAAAAAACAAGACTGAAAAAAAATAAAGCATTTCTAAAACAAAACTCAAGATGTCTAACATGTGGGTAATGGCGTCCCAGAAAAAAAGGTTATATGAAGAAATTGTTGAAAATTTCCAATATTTGATGAGACTGTAAACTGGCATATGTTAAAAGCTCATCTAAACCAAAGTACAATAGACAGAAAGCAAACCACAACAAGGCACATCAGTAAAAGGGCTGAAAAGCAATGATGAAGTTCAAATCTGAGAAGCAGGCTGCACACAAGAGCAAAGACAAGGATGACAACATGCTTCCACCAGAAACTAGGGAAGCCAGCAAAGAAATGACCAACAACCTAGAATTCTGAACAAAAAATAACTTTTTAAAATGAAAGCAAAAGAGAAGCTTTCAGACAAACAGAAGCTCCCTACACTACAAGAAATGTTAACGGCAGCCCCTGAAGAAGAGCCACAGAAGAACAGAGCTACATGCAGGAGTGAAGAGCACCAACACAATAAAGGGGGAGGCAAGGACTCTTCTCATGTTAAGACTTTTAAGAAGATAACAGACGACTGCACAACTGATGGAACTCAAGAGTATAATATTTTAAGGCACTTAATACTACATAGTAAGTATATAATATTCTTTGAAAGTAGAAGTTGAAAAGTTGGAGATATATACTGTGAATTCTAGAACCACTAAAAAAAATGAAACAAAGTGATACAGGTAATAAGCCAAGAGGCGGTAAAATAGAATCATAAAAAATATTCAGGGGGAGCCTGGGTGGCTCAGTCATTAACTGACTCTTGATCTCAGCTCAGGTCCTGATCTCAGGATCAGGAGTTCAAGCCCTGCATTGGGCTCCATGCTGAGCGTGGAAGGAAGGAGGGAGGGAGGGAGGATGGACAGAAAGAAAAACTGAAAGACAGAAAGACAGATAGGAAGAAAGAAAAAGAAAGAAAGAAAGAATTCAATTAATCCAAAAGAAAAGAAAGAAACAGGGGCGCCTGGGTGGCACAGCGGTTAAGCGTCTGCCTCCGGCTCAGGGCATGATCCCAGCGTTGTGGGATCGAGCCCCACATCAGGCTCTTCCGCTGTGAGCCTGCTTCTTCCTCTCCCACTCCCCCTGCTTGTGTTCCCTCTCTCGCTGGCTGTCTCTATCTCTGTCAAATAAATAAATAAATAAAATCTTAAAAAAAAAAAAAAGAAGAAACAGAAGGAAAGAGCAGCAAACAACAGATGGGAAGAAAAGGATAAAAAAAAGAAGAAAAAAAACACAAGATGGTAGATTTACATTCAAACATATCAATAATTACATTAAATGGAAATAGTTAAAATTTCCAATTGTTAGAAGAGATGGTCAGGTTGGATTAAGAAGCAAGAGCCACCATGTTTTCTACAGTGGATTATAAAGACACAGGTAGGTTAAAAATAAAGGTTGGGGACATACTGCACGCAAATACTAACTTAAAAAGGCTGGGTAGCTCTATGAATATCAGAGAAAGCTGGTTTTAGAAGAAGGACTGTTAGTGGCAATGAAGGAGATGATGTTGGTAAAAATAAAATAATAATAATGATAACATGACTGATTTAACAAGAAGCAGTAACAGTGGTAAATATGTAAGCACTCTAATAACAGAGCTCAAAATACATGGAGCAGGAATTAAAAGGAGAAATACGCAAACCCACAGCTGCATTTGGAATTTCAACAGTCCTTTCAAGTGACTGACCTAGACGAAAACATCAGAAAGGATGCAGAAAATGTGAACACTACCATCAACCAATTTGAACTAACTAACATTCTTAGTACACTCTTCTTAACAACAGAATACAAATTCTTTCCAATGCACACACAACATTAACCAAAACTGGCCATAAAACAAATCAATACATTTCTAAAAACTGAATCACATATTAAGTATGTTCTTTGATTACAACATAATTAAGCTAATAATAACAAAAAGGGGGTCAAAAGGTACAAACTTCTAGTTATAAAATAAATAAGTCACAGAAATATAATGTACAGCATGGCGACTTTGGTTAATACTGTACTGCAAATTTGAAAGTTGCCAAGAACAGATCTTAAAAGTCCTCAATACAAGGAAAAAAACCTTATTTGGTAACTGTATGGTGTGACAGATGTTAACTTTGTAATATATACAAATAATCATTATGTTATACTAAACTATAGAATGTTGTGTCAATTATACTTCAATTACAAAAAGGTATCTGAGGGGGCACCTGGGTGGCTCAGTCAGTTAAGTGTCTGCCTTCGGCTCAGGTCATGATCCCAAGGGCCTGGGATCGGGCCCCATGTCAGGCTCCCTGCTCAGTGCGGAGCCTGCTTCTCAACCTCTCCGCCCTGCTCGTGCTCTCTCTCTCTCTCAAATAAATAAAGAGAAAGGAAAAGGAAAAGAAAAAGAAAAGAAAAAGGTATCTGATTTGGAAATTAAAAAACACAATTCTAAATAATCCATGGGTCAAAAGAAAATCATAATAAGGGTAATTATAAAATACTTCTAACAGAACGAAAAACACAGCATACCAAAATTTGAAGGACGCAGCCAAAGAAATGCTTAAATAGGATTTTATGAAATTAAACAAATTAACTATGAAGTTGAAAGAAATAATAAACCTAAGAGCAGAAGTTAATGAAACCAAAAAATGGAAAGCCAATTCAACCAAATTGTGGTTCTTAACCTAATAAAAATGATACACCTATAGCCAGGCTTTCAGGGAAAAAACAGACAAAACTCAAACAACTAATGTCAGGAATAAAGTGGCAGGGTCAAATCACTACAGATCCCACAGAAATTAAAAAAACAGGTAGGAGAATATTCTGAGCAACTTCACGCCAAAATATTTGATATAAAATGGGCAAATTTCTTTCTTCCCAGTTTTGCTGAGATATAATTGACATACAGTACTGTATAACTGTATGTGCTATACAGCATAATGACATGACTTACATAAACTGTAAAACGACTACACAAATTTCTTTAAAGACAAAAATTAGTAAGACACACTGGAAGAGATAGATAGCCTTTATCAAATACATTGAACTCATAGTTCAAAACCATCCTAATAAGGCAACTTCAGGTCAAGATAGCTTCACTGGTGAATTCTACCAAACATTTAAGGTAGAAATAATACTAACCCTATACGAACTTTTCCAGAAAACTAAAGAAGAGAGAATACTTCCTAGTTCATTCCACGAGGAATTACCCTGATACCAAAACCACACAAAGATATTGTGAGACAAGAAACTTACAGACTATTATCCTTCGTGAACACAGATGCAATAGTCCTTAACAAAACACCAGGAAAGCCAATATAGCAACCTTTGGAAAGGATAATACATCATGATCAAGTGTGGATTATCACAGGAATGCAAGGTTCATTCAACATTTCAAAAATCACCATAATTAATTTTGTTAACAAACTAAAAAAGAAAAACTGTATCATTTCAATAGATGTAGAAAATGAATTTGACAAGATTAAATATCCATTCATGATAATCCCCAGCAAACTAAAAACAGAAGTAGACTTTTCCCACCTGATATACAATCAGCTAACATCATACTTAATAGTGAAAGACTAAGTTCTTTAACAAGGAAGGGTGTCTGCTTAGACCACTCCTATTCAACATCATACTGGAGGTCCTAGCCAATACAGTAAGAACAAACAAACAAACAAAACAAGACATACAGACTGGAAACGAAAAAAAAAATTATTTGTAGATGATGTGATCATCTATGTAGACAGTCTTGAGGAATCTATCAAATAACCAATAGTACAAATAAATGAGCTCTCACAGGATACAAAGTCAATATCCTTGTATCCCTATGTATTAGCAATAAACAATTAGGTAATGAATTTTCTTAGAAGTACCATTTAAAATAGCAAGAAAATACAGAATACCTTGGAAAATTTTTAACACACTATGTACAAAGCCTGTACATTAAAGACTACAAAACTACTGTAAGAATAAATTTAAAAGACTTAAATCCATGAAGAGTCATGCCACATTCATAGACTGAAAGACTCAATATTATTAAGATGCCATTTTTCGGAGCCTGGGTGGCTCAGTCCATTGAGCAGCTAACTCTTGAGTTCGGCTTAAGTCATGATCTCGGGGTCCTAGGATAGAGCCCTGCACAGGGCTCCCTGCTCAGAGGGGAGTCTGCTTATCGCCCTCTGCCTCTCGCCCTGCTCATGACAGCTCGCGTTCTCGCTCTCTCTCAAATAAATAAACCTTAAAAGAAAAAAAAGATAATCTTTTCTCCCCAAATTGGTCTATAGACTCAATAAAATCTCAGCAGGCTTTTCTGTAGAAACTGGAAGACGATTTTAAACCTTATATGGGAATGCAGAGGAAACAGAAGAGCCAAAATACTATTGAAAAAAGAACAAAACTGGAGAACTTCTACCTAGTTTCGTGACTTACTATAAAAAGCTTCAGGAATCAAGACTGTATGGTACTAGCAAAAGGATGGGTATGTATGTAAAGTGGAAGACAGAATCCAGAAGTAGACCCACACATTAAAAAAAAAAACACTACTGATTTTTTACAAAGATACGTAGGTAATTTAACAAGGAAAAAATAGTATTTTCAGCAAATAGTTCTGAAACAAGTGGATATCCACATGCAGAAAGGATGAACTTCAACCTTACTTTACAAAAGCTATAAAACTTCTCTCAAAATGGATCACAGAGCAAATGTATGAGCTCAAAACACAAGACCTCTAGGGAAAAAAAAGCACAGCGAAAAATCTTATAACCTTGAGTAGCAAAGATTACTTACATAGAACACAAGAAGCCCAAATCATTTAAAAATTGATAAAATGGACTTGATCAAATTTAAAAATTTTGCTCTTCAAAGAATAGTGTTCTGTAATGAAAAGGTAAGCTACACACCAGGAAAAAATATTTGAAAAACATATCTGATAAAAGGCTTGTATTCAGAATATACTATAGAGATCTCTCACAATTCAATAATAGTAAGACAAACAACCTAATTAAAAATAGGCAAAAGATTTGAACAGCCATGCCCCCAAAGTGATACAGATGGAAAATAAGCACATGAAAAGATGTTCAGCAAATCATTAAGAAAATGCCAGTCAAACAAGCCACTAGAATGGCTACAATTAAGGACTGTCAATTTACCCAGGCTTGGTAAGGATACAGATCAACAGGAGCTCTTATACATGGATGGAAAACAGTTTAACAAGAACTTTGAAAAATTCCAAGACAGTTCCTTAAAATGTTCATCATACACTCACCCCATGACGTAGCAATTCTATTCCTAGGTATTTATCAAAGACAAATGAACTAAGTCCACAAAAGGCTTGTACTCAAATGTTATTAGCAGCTTTACTGTTTGTTTCTGTTTTTTTTTTTTTAAAGTAAGCTCCACACCCAGCGAGGAGCCCTAAGCAGGGCTTAAACTCACGACTGTGAGATCAAGACCTGAGCTGAAATCAAGAGTCAGATGTTGAACAACTAGAAGACCCAGGCGTTCCTGAAATGTTACTAGCAGCTTTACTGTTAATAGCCAAAACCAAAAAACACAAATGTCCTCTATTGGTGAATGGATAAAGAAATCGTGCTTCATCCATACAAAGGAATATTACTTCGAAATAAAAAAGATAGATGCAACAACACAAATGAATCTCAAAAGGATAATATTAAGCAAGAAAAGACACAGCTCACCATTTAAATTATCTTTCTATGAGGCTGATTCAAGTTTTGTCTTCCCAATCCGACAGTTCTGAGCAGCAGTGACAAACTGTATCAGCAACCACTTTCATGATGCTCGTTATGACGGAATTTCACATGTTTGTATTAGGAACCAAGACCCGACAGGGCAAACGTTCAAGATACAAACAAATATTAGCAAACTCTTAAATGATTGGTTTAAATTGAGACTATATGCCTTGATGAGACCCACAGGCAGAATAACTGTTGGGAGAACCTAGTTCCTTAATGTAAAATGCAAGACTTCTATTTCAATGGTATATATGAGAACCAAGACACAATTGTCCAGAATCAAAAGAAAGCCTTTAAAATGACCTTGAAAACAGAAAAACAGAATATTAATTTGCCAAGTAGTCTTCCTTGTGGCAGGATGCCTGAGTGCTACACAGACTCCTTCACAGAAGCAATAATTCTCCCAAGTATCATCTCCCACGCCCCCACGCCAGACTTAAATTTTTCATTACTTAAACATACACAAGAGTAAAATGAAATATACCTTATACTTTTTAAGCCTTTGTGTGATTCAAAAAACCCAAGCTGGTCTACAACTTAAAGTTTTTTTGTTTTTTTTTTTTAAAGATTTTATTTTTATTTATTCGACAGAGAGAGAGACAGCCAGCGAGAGAGGGAACACAAGCAGGGAGTGGGAGAGGAAGAAGCAGGCTCATAGCAGAAGAGCCTGATGTGGGGCTCGATCCCATAACGCCGGGATCACGCCCTGAGCTGAAGGCAGAGGCTTAACCGCTGTACCACCCAGGCGCCCCTACAACTTAAAGTTTTAAAAACCTAAAAATCATTACTCAAATTAACATTATTGTAAAAAGACAGATGACTGATTAACTGAAACCAAATTTCTAACTTTCAACATAGGCCTGTTTCTGACTAAGTAGCAGGCTCTTTGGAGTCAGGCCCGTATTCATGTAGGGCTCTCTACAAATCATCTCGACCATCCCACCTCTCTGCCTGTCTCAATTTCTCCCACACAGAGCTGGCCATACCTTCGGTGGGTCTTTGCTTGGCCTCAGCAAAGAACCTAAGATTTAAGATAACTTACGTTCCTTCCTCAGTAGCCTTGACAAGCAGTGCACCCAGGCTCACCAGGTCACAGAAGGCAGGAGCAAAAGCCCTCTGATACACAGCAGGCCCTCCAATAATGCGAACAAGCCCTTCCCCATTACCAGAATACAAACAAAAACTGTTTTAACTGTCAGAGATTTCACAGATTTCCATGCAAATACATCCACAGCCTCCCAAGCTGTAAACTCTACTGTGTAGGATGAGGTCCTAAAACATTATCTTCTGATATAAATTAAAGGCAGGCTCATTCCTTCATCCAAAAATCATCCGCGGGTGCCTATCCTGTCCTGGGCCTGTGGAGACACCCTGAGCTGGAGGAGACAGGATCCAATACAAAGCGGCTGTGGCTGGGGTGGGTATGTGCAGCATAGGCCCAGCGGAAGGGATGATGTGTGCCTGTGGGAGGGGGTGAACCGAGCAGGTATCTGGAGGCTTGGCTTCTGCTGAGCCTGTGCAGCCACCCTGCCCCTTCCCAACGAGCCCTGCCTTGCTCTCCTTGTCCAACAAGCACATGTTGGGGATGCAGGGATGCTGCTGGGTGATGGGCAGGTGAGGGCCACTGCACAGCAGTGTCTCCATCTTCAACAGGGACCTCAGGCTAGCCACAACCTGGACACCCTGACAGCTCACTGTTTTTACTTCTCAAGGAGACAATTTGAAACCTTAGCCACTCCTCAGTTCCTTCCCAGTCTTGTGAGATCCACTCTCCCTATCAAAAAAAATTTTGTAAAAAAGATTTCTGGCAGCAATTTTCTCTACTTCCACACTCCCCAGCCCACCTTACTTGTACACCTACACAGCCTTGCCTGAGAATCCTGTCTCAGCAGGATGATTCTTCTCGAAAGATATCCAAGCTCCCCTGTCCTAGCGGAACCTCATGGGCGCCACCATTTCTCTACCTTACTCCTTCCCACCCCCAAACAAGTTCAAACTGCCTACTCAATGCTAAGTGTGGGCAAGAATATGAGTAACAGGAACTCAAACACTACTGACGGGGACAGAAACTGAACAGTCACCTGGGAAACCGATGTGTCTTACAAATGTAAGCATCTGAATTACTTACAACCCAGCAATTCTACTTCATAGATAAGCACTGTAATAATTAATATTTATGTCTCGACTGGGCTAAGAGATAACAGACAGCTGGCGAAACACTATTTCTGGGTGTTTTGTGAGGGTGTCTCTGGAAGAGATGAGCATTTGAATCCACAGACTGAATGAAGACAATCCCCTCACCAGTGAGGGTGGGTGTCATCCAATCCACGGAGGGTCTGCACAGAACAAAAAAGGAAGGGCTGATTCACTCTCCCTGCTTCCACTGAAACATCCACCTCCTGCCCTCAGACGTCAGCGTTCCTGGTTCTCAGGCCTTTGGACTCAGAGTGAAGGGCACCACCAGCTTTCCTGGGTCTCCAGCTTGCAGAAGGCAGACTGTGGCACTTCTCAGCCTCCATGACCACATGAGCCAATCCCGGTAATAAATCTCCTTCCTTTCTTTCTCTATCGATCTATTGATCTGTCTACCTCTCCCTGACCCACCACTGGTTCTGCTTCTCTGGAGAATCCTGACCAACATACACTTTTAACAAAGCTCTTACAAATGAGTACCTGGAGAAAGGTATACAAATACCCTGATGTCATTTTTAAAAATCACTGATCATTGAAAAAAAAAAAAAAGGAAAACTTTGTATCTTTTAACAAAATTACTGAGGAATAAATTATATACTGTAACACACTGAACTGTATGTAAATCATGGATGAATTAGTGAAAATGAGTAAGTGCAGCTACGAAGAAAGTATGAAGAATCTCATAAACAAAGATGCATAAGACAACATAAGCATACACCACTTTCATAAAGATCAGAAACAAACAAAATTAAACTTTTTAGAGATCCACATAGAGGCAATAAAATTTTTAAAGGAACTTTAAAATAAGGAAATGATAAATATAAAATTCAAGGACAGTGGCTACTCAGAATGAGGAGGAGGAAAGATGGGGGAGGGGAAACACAGGCACCCGAGTATCAGGAATGGCCTGGGTTTGACGCTGGCTCGTGGTCACTTCAACTGTCTTCATAACATGATTATACATGTATACATATGCATCTAGTTCTCTCAAATATTACATAATAAAAAATGAAATTTAAGTGGGGGTTGGAGAACACCTCTCCCCAACAGCAGCTTTTTTTCTTCCATTCCATAGTTAAGTGTCCTCAGCGCCTCCCTCCAGCTTCCCCTTCCAGTCTGTCCTCCCTGACTTCGCCCTAACCCTTGAGAAATTAGCACCTTGAGTTGACTTGCTCAGCTTTCTCGCCCATCATTTACTCTTCAAGCAGCTCAGTCTGGCTTCTGCTCCCACACTTCCACTAACATGAATCTAGCAAAGGTCAGACACAATCTCTTTGTTGCCACCTTCAACACTTCATATCTTTTCTTGGTTAACTTTTTAAAATGTCTGTTGGGAGGACGGCTGGGAGACAGCTCTCCATGGGTTTCTCATACCAGCTCCCAGTCTTGATGGATGTGCCGAGGCTATAAGCCTCTGCCTATTTTCCCCCTCCGGGGCTGTTTCTCAGGGTTTATGCAGCAGAAAACCTTGAGACAAAGTGCAGGCTTGCCTACTACACACTACAAAAGTGGCAGATCCCCACGCTCAGTGTTCCCGAACCCCAACACAAACTCACTGTACCCACAGCATGTATGTAGGCCTCCCCACTTCACAGACATGGGATTTGGGGAGGGAGAGGGAGCAAGGGGAGCAGACACGTTCATGATAGCTGACGTACTGTGAGCAATAAAGTCCTTGTCTCTGACCCAGGAGTCTCATGCCCCTGCCAGCGACAATGAAACAGTAACAAGGTAGCTTATTACCTTTAAGTAAAGGGCAAAAAAATAAAATCCCAGGCTCAACAACTACCAACCACCCCATCCTTTAAACAACTACTGTCACTTAGTTCCGTTTATCACACTTTTTCTTTCTACTTCTCCGATGTCTGCTTTTCACTCATCTCTGTCTCAAACATCAGATGTTCTCTGGAACTTCCTCCTTCATATTCCACTTCTCACTCTGCCTGTGGTCTTCAGTGCTGTGCCAGTGACCAAGGTTGAGAAGGTGAGTAAAAGTCATCTGTGTGAAGTCTTTTAATGAGTGTTGCAGGCTTATCCAGCAATACAAACAACATCTGAGACAAACTGACTGTAACCTGAAATTGCAACTGTTAAAAAAAAAAAAAAAATTGGGATTCCACTTCAATTGAGAAAAGTAAGGTCCAAGACCTGTTTGACTCATAAAACAGGCGTCTTGCAATGTCCTTTCAATTAACAACTTAAAAAGGGAAGTTGGGGCGCCTGGGTGGTGCAGTCGGTTAAGCGTCCAACTCTTGAGTTTTGGCTCAGGTCATGATCTCGGGGTCGTGAGACAGAACCCCATGTCAGGCTCTGCGCTGGATGCAGAGGCTGCTTGAGAGTCTCTCTCTCTCCCTCTACCTCCCCCCACGTGCACACACACATGCTCTCTCTCTCTCTCATAAATAAATCTTAAAAAATAAATTAGATAAATAAAAAATACAACAATAAGTTAATACATCCATACCGATAAAGTTAGAGGAGGAAGAATGGAGAAGGTATCATTTAAAATAGAATAGATAAAAGTCAAATACCTATGGGTCAATTTTTTTTTTCTAAGATTTATGTATTTGAGGCGGGGGGAAAGGACAGTGGGAGAAAGAAAATCTCAAGCAGACTTTGCACCAAGTGCAGAGCCCAACGTGGGGCTCAATCTCATGACCCCAAGATCATGACCTGAGCCAAAACCAAGAGTCAGACGCTTAACCGACTACATCACCCTGGAGCTCCCCACCCTTTTAAAGGACCAATGGTATGACATTGAAAAATATAAAACACTAATAAATAGAAAAAAACTCCATACTCAATGGGATTATTAGATTTTTTAAAAGATTTATTTATTTGAGAGAGAGAGACTCCACAAGCAAACTCCCCACTGAGCGAGGAGCCTCACGCAGGGCTCAACCCCAAGACCCGTGAGATGATGACCTGAGCTGAAGCCAAGAGTCAGACACTCAACCGACTGAGCCACCTACGTGGCCCAGGATTATTAAATTATTAAGAATGTTAGAAAGAATTTAATTTTCCTCCTACTGATGTATAGACTCCATGTAATCTCAATCAAATCCCAACAGGGTTGTTTTTTCTATTTTGGGTTAGTGTGGGTTTGTGCATGTGTATAAAATGACAAGATTATTTCCAGTTTTACAGAAATGCAAAGAATGAAGAATAACTAAGATATGTTTGAAGAGTACAGGGTAAGAGCACTTTTTCTCTGAAAATGAGATTCACTACAAAGCTACAGTAATTAAGACAACATGCTGTTGGCACAAGGACAAACGAAACAACGGAACAGAACACAGAGCCCAGAAATACACCCACCCATATAAAGATGCTTGATTTATCACAAAGGTGGTGCTAAGAAGTGGGGGCAGGTAGGAGGAGGGAGCAACAGTCATTTCAATAAACACTGCTAGGGAACTGGATTTCCACAAGGAAATAAATTTAATTTGACCTTTACCTCACACCATATAAAAATTTAATTTCAATTCCAGGAGGGTTGCAGGTCTAAACATGAAAGGCAAAACAACAGAAGTACGGGACTGTTGCCGTTTACTATGGCAGCCCCTAGTCATATGTGGCTACTGAGCCTGTGAGATGTGAGCACCTTAAGTGATGTGTGCTGTGCATGTACAAGATACAAAGGACTCTGAATATTTTGTACAAAACATACTGAAAATAGCACTGACTTTTTAAATGTTGAGTACAGGTTGAAATGATAGCTTGGATACACTGAGGGAAAAAACAGATTGTCATATCACCCATTTTATTTTAGTTTTTGATATGTGGCTACTAAAATACTAAAATTATTCACATGGTTGCTTGCATCTGTCCTTCACATATTTCTTTGGAGAGTACTAACAGAAGAAGAAAAATATGTTTATGATGTCATGATAGGAAAAACCATTAATAAACAGAACTAAATAAAGTGGCAACTATTAAGGAAAAATTTGAGAACTTGGACTAGATTAAAAATGAATTTGCGTTCGGGGCGCCTGGATGATACAGTCAGTTAAGCGTCCGATTCTTGATTTCAGCTCAGGTCGTGCATGATCTTGGGGTCATGAGATCAAGCCCCGTGTTGGGCTCAGTGTAGAGTGTCCTTGAGACTCTCTTTCCCTCTTCCCCTGCCCTCCCCTGCCTGCTCACTTGCTCTCTCTCAAATAAAATAAATCTTTAAAATAAAATGAATTTGTATTCATCAAAAGACACTATAAACAGTGAAAAAGGAAGCAAAAAAGAGGCAGCTGGTATCTGCAATGCATAAAACCAGCAAAGGGGTCATGTTCGGCACACATAAAGAAGCCCCATACATCCTACATCCATAAGAAAAAGACATACAGTCATTCCCCCTTATTAGCAAGGGACCCCCAGTGGATGCCTAAATCGACGAATATACTATACCCTATCTATAACTATCTATACTATGTTTTTTCCTATACCTACAATAAAGTTTAATTTACAAATCAGGCAATGCATGAGATTAACAACAATAGTTAAAATAATAGTAATATTAATATATAATAATAAACTAGAACGAGTGTAACAATACAGTGTAATAAAAGTTGTGTGAATGTGGTCTCTCCCTCAAAATGTCTTACTGTTCCTCACCCCCTCTTCTTGCAACGATGTGAGATGATAAAGTGCCCATGTAGGAGACGAAGGGGGTGAGTGACATGGGTATTGTGACCTAGCATCAAGCTACTGCTGACCTTGTGACCACATGTCAGGAGAAGGATCACCTGCTTCTGGACGGGCTGACTGTGGGAACTGAGACAGCGGAAAGTGGAATCGCAGACAGGGGGACCACTGTATTCCAATGGAACAGTGGTTCTCCAAGCATGGTCCGTACACCCATAGCAGTCCCGAACACCCTTTCAGCAAGTCCACTAGTCAAAATTATTTTCACATTAATATCTAGAGGCTATTTGCCTTCTTCCCTGTGTTGACACTTGCAGTGATGATGCAAAAGCAATGGCGGGGTTTAGCTGCCAGCACTGTGGCAAGAATGAAAGTTGCACAACGAAGTGTGCTAGTAGCCACCGTTCTTCACTTCCACACACTTAGTTTAAAAAAAGCAAGTTCCATTAAAGAATGCCCTTGATGCATTAAAATCATTATATTAAATCTCAACCCTCAAGCACACGCCTTTTGAATATTCTGTGTGATGAAATAGGATGTACGTCTGAAGCATCCCAGCAATGTTCCCAATAAAAACACCATGTACTGTGAGCTGGATGAGCCACTTCTGCCAGGGTACATCAGGGTGCCTGACATACGAAACTAAGGTTATTCAGACTTGGATAGTGGACAGTTTCTCAAAAATGAATGAAATGAACCTGTCACTTCAAGGAAAACAGCTGACACTATCTGTGGCCAATCAAAATCCAAGCTTTCAGGCAAAATCCGAATGTTGGAAAATTTGTATCCATCACTGTGGGCTCCAAAGCCTCTCCACTTTAAAGACTTTTCTGTTGAGAGTAGTGGTGATAACAAATATAACTTTTTAAAAGATTTTATTTATTGGGACGTGTGGGTGGCTCAGTCAGTTGAGCGTCTGCCTTTTGGCTCAGTCATGATCCCAGGGTCCTGGGATCGAGTCCCACATCAGGCTCCCTGCTCAGTGGGGAGCCCGCTTCTCTCTCCGCCTGCCGCTCCCCCTGCTTGTGCTCTCTCTCTGACAAATAAATAAATAAAATCTTTTAAAAAATATATATATATATTTAAGATTTTTTATTTTTATTTATTTGACAGAGAGACAGCCAGCAAGAGAGGGAACACAAGCACGGGGGTGGAAGAGGAAGAAGCAGGCACTCAACAGAGGAGCCTAATGCGGGGCTCGATCCCAGAACGTCGGGATCACGCCCTGAGCCCAAGGCAGATGCTTAACGACTGAGCCACCCAGGCGCCCCTTATTTATTTACTTTAGACAGAGAGAGTGCGAACATGAGCAAGGGCAGAAGCACAGGAAGAGTGGGGCGCCTGGGTGGCACAGCGGTTAAGCGTCTGCCTTCGGCTCAGGGCGTGATCGTGGCGTTCTGGGATCGAGCCCCACATCAGGCTCCTCCACTAAGAGCCTGCTTCTTCCTCTCCCACTCCCCCTGCTGTGTTCCCTCTCTCGCTGGCTGTCTCTCTGTCGAATAAATAAATAAAATCTTTAAAAAAAAAGAAGCACAGGAAGAGGGAGAAGCCCAAGGAGACTCCATGCTGAGCACAGAGCCTGACATGGGGCTCAATCCTAAGACCCTGAGATCATGACCTGAGCCAAAACCAAAAGTTGGCTGCTTAAGCAACTGAGTCACCCACGTACCCCACAAACATAATTTTTTTAATACTGAATAATGAAAGGTATCAGCATCAGGAAGATCAGCCTAACTCAGTAAATCATTATTTTACAAGTGCATGCTATTACAAAATCATCAATTGGTAAGATATATTCATTCAGAATGCAAGACAGACAATGTATTTTAACTACACAGGAAAAATTCATTGATATTGTTTCATACTCTACACTGCAACTAACCATTAAGAAACCATTACTTGTCATGGTTTGGAGCAGTATCAAAAAAGAATATCCACAATTATCTGAAAAAGCTATCATACTACTTTTCTCATATACTTCAATCAAAACAACCTAGAACAACAGCTGAACACAGAAGCAGATATGAGAGTCTAGCAGTCTTTTATTATCAAAACACTAAGATTTATAAAACAATGCAACTCTACTCACAAAAATATTTTTGTTTTGGAAAATAGTTTTCATTTAAAAATATGCTATTGATCTTAACTTGTAATCAGTTAATTATATAAATTCTCTATGACTCAATGATTCCTTTCCCACATGTACATACAACAGAATGTGTGAACACGTGTTCCAAGGGCATCATTCATAATAGCAAAACCTGGAAACAACCAAAATGTAGTATACTCCAAAAGGCAGACAGTATATGGTAATGAAAATGAAAAAAAAAAAAAACGACATTTATGAATCTCAAATGTAATGTTGAACAAAATAAATCAGGCACAAAATAATGTGTACTGTATGGTATTTTTATGAAGTTCAAAACATCAGGAAACTGGACAACAGCGTTTAGGAGCAGAGGCATACGGGTGCTATGACTGATAAGAGCAGGAGAGCACGTGCCAGAACATCAGGAGGGTGTCAACTCCAGGGAGAAGGGCAAGACTGAGAGCAGCACAAGAGGGGATCTGAGCTAAGGGTGATGCCTGCGTCATGACCCAAACAGGTCAGCCCTAATTGCTGAGTGACAGAGTAATTTCACCACTGAGATGCAGACTCTCAAATGAGACCAAATTAAGTCGACCTCTATGCGGACTGCACGAGACCACCTGAAACACACCAACACCAAGAGACCGAAAATAATGGTACCTGAAAGGAGGGGGAAGAGGATGAGGGAGCTCCCATAGCTCTGCAAACAGCAAACAAAACAGTCCTTTTGGGAGAAACCACACATGGCTTCAGTGCAATAAAGGAACATTTAGTCTTTTTTTTTTTTTAAGATTTTATTTATTTATTTGACACAGAGAGAGAGACAGCACAAGCAGGAGGACTGGGAGGCAAGGGAGAGGGAGAAGCAGGCTCCCCGCTGCGCAGGGAGCCCGATGTCGGGCTCGATCCCAGGACCCCAGGAGCATGACCAAACGAACGCAGACGCGTAACCAACTGAGCCACCCAGATGCCCCCAAGATTTAGTCATTTTAACATGTATTCACCAGCACAGCTTTAAAATGTAGAGCAAAGGGGCGCCTGGGTGGCACAGCGGTTAAGCGTCTGCCTTCGGCTCAGGGCGTGATCCCAGTGTTATGGGATCGAGCCCCACATCAGGCTCCTCTGCTATGAGCCTGCTTCTTTCCTCTCCCACTCCCCCTGCTTGTGTTCCCTCTCTCACTGGCTGTCTCTATCTCTGTCGAATAAATAAATAAAATCAAAAAAAAAAAATAAAATGTAGAGCAAAAATGAAAATATTTATAAGGAAAAAAGGACAAACATACATGCAGAGTAGGATAGTTTAACTGATCTTACTCAGAAACTGACACATTACGCACACTAAAAAATTAGTAAAAACACAGAAAGAATTAAGAGAACAATTAACAAGGGGTTGATCTAATGGGGGAACACAGAATCCTCTAAACCCTGGAACACATTTTCAAGGACACGTGGAACACTGAGAAAAATGTAACTAACTGGGAGGAATCATTAAAATAGAGACCATGACATCCAGCAGCATTAAATTAAAAGCCAATGATTAAAAGTAATCCAAAAGATCTGTTTGCGTATTTACAAATACTTCTAAACAATTCATGGTTGAAAACTGAAATAATGAAAATTGGATAATACTTAAAATTGAGCCAACCCAACTAACATTTCAAAATCTAGTATAGTAATTAGAGGTTTCCAGCACATATCAGAGCAGAATAAAAATGGATGGGTGAGAACTCAGGAAGGCAGAAAAGTAGTAACCACAGAGAAAGAAGAAAACAAAAAACCAGATTTGTGGTCATAAGCCGGAAAGTCGGACAGGGCTGTCTCCCTGCCTGCCCTCAAGCAGGCTCAGCTTCCCACAAGGTCTCCAGGTGAGATCGGCAAGGAATGCAATTCCCCAGAGCAGTTGGCGCCCCGGCGCAGGGGCCCCGGACACTTGTCCACAGCCTCCAGAAGAGGCTTAGAAATGGACAGCACCCCCACCGGTGTGCACCCTGCCTTGCCATAGCAGCCACACCCCTCTTCCAAGGACAAGAAAGTGAGAGGACTCCATGTCTCCACCTACTGACAGATGTCTACAATGCAGGACACTGTGGTGTTGGCCATCAACACCTTTCAATACACAAAACAGAACTGAACACCTCTGGTGTTCTGCCAACACTGGAAGCCTCAGGAAGACAGAGGATGAGGAGGAGACAAGTCAGAGGGGGACCGATCTGCTCTGTTCTCGGCTGTGCTGCTGAACACTTGCCACACGTGCCACACACTGACTAATCAAGTCTATACCACACACAACAGCAATTAATGAAATGGAAAAGAGAGACAAGTTAAAAAGTTCTTCTTTGAAAAGACAAAACTGACAGACTTAGATCTAGCAAGACTGGTTCACCAAAAAAAAAAAAGAGAGAGAGAGAGAGAGAGAGAGAGAGAGAGAGAGAGAAAGCACAAATATAAGGGATAAGGATTTGTATGTGCAGGTACGGTAAGAAGCGAAGACATGGCCTCCACGCGATTTCAGAGCAGGAACTCTAACTTTCTCAGAATATAATTCACCAAAACTAACTGGAAAAGAAATGGAAAACCTCTTATCCACAAAAAAAACTGAACCAGGAATTTGTTTTCCCAGAGATGTGCACGGCTGCGACGGGAGTGGGAGAGACAGTGACAGCCGAGAGGGATCAAGAGGTCAGAGGCGGGTTACTTGAAGAATGGACAATTCTAGAGCGTCTGCACCCTCCTGGGCATAAGCAGGACAGAAGAAAAGATCTGTGGTGTGTAAGAAGAAAAGACTAACCCAAGCAGCAAAGCCCTGGAGAGGATAAAAGGGGAGAGGTCCCTGAAAGCCCCAGGGAGGTAGGCCTTCCCCGACTGTAGGAGTAGCAGAGGAGCCAGGGTCTGAGTGTCCGCTTCAATCTCCTCCCTGGAGTGTGAGTGAGGGTCAGCAGCAGCTGAGCTGAGTAGGGCAAAGAGGGTGTGTGGGGTTTGGGAAGAAAGGAGAAGGGAAGGTTCATGCCCTTTTGAGGTCGGGTACGAAGCCAGAGCAACACGCCAGATGCCTACTCACAGCCTGGAGCCACGATGTCAGTGGGCAGCAGGGAGCCGAGGCCTGTGGTGTTCCCCAGCAACATTCCACCAGGCGGAGAGAAGGGCAGTGCTGAGCCAGGTCCCAGGCAAAGGACTCACGGGGCTTTACAAGCAAGTGGCAAGTGACGGCGATGCTGAGTCCTGGAACTCTGGCTGTTCTAGCAGAACAGTGCAGTCAGAAGGACCTGCCGGTGTGACCAGGGTGTCTGCAGGGAAGACCTCTTGGGCATCCAGGCATGACAAGGTCTAGGAATGGAGGAAGTCTACAGTGTGGGACTGTAAAGGTAGGATGCTGGGCAAAGTTTTACTGATATTCTACCACGACCTGTGATAACTGAATGCTTACCCAGAAAAGAGCAATTCCATTCCACTTCCACTTTATAACTCAGTGCTCCCACCCTGACAATGAAAAACTCCTAACTCCGGGCCCACCAGAGAGCTCAGGCGACCGTGAAGGCCAGACAAGCACAGGGAGCCCCTCTGAGGACACGGGGACACATGCACTGCTTCACCTTTGGCAGAGTAAGGAGCACAGCCTTTGAAGTGGGTCAGAAAACAACAACACTTGTAATGAGCCCTTAAAGGCTGAGTGTAGCCAGTGTGACCTTGCTGGGCCCGAACCTTCTCTGGGAGGAAGAAGCTTTTGTTGTGGGGGTGGCAGGTACCCTTCACCTGGGGCAACAGGCCTGATCCACTGACGGGAGGGAAGCAAGCTCTCCACCATGGGAGAAAGCACAGGTCAGCCACCCTGGGGAGGCACAGGGGGTGTGTCCCACCCAAGATCCCTAGAGACACTGGCAGACTGGCTTTTATCATGGGGGTGGGGGTACAGGATCACTGGGAGAGCTGCACCTGATGCCCCAGGCACAGGGTTGCCCCAGGTTTAGGCTGAATGGGGGCGGTGGGAGCCAGGCAGGGAAAATACTACGGTGGGAGGCTCATGTTGAAGGGGACTAAGGGTGGCCCAGCGCCACACAAAGGGGGCTGGAATGTGAAGACCCCTCCCCAGCCCACACAAGCACCAGGGTGCAGCACACACTGCTAGAGAAATGAGTGTGTGGGGCAACAAGAGCAAAGCCAGGCCGGCTCCAGTGCCGACCGAACTGACCCAGCGCCCCAGGAGTGTGTGGGGGGAGGGGGGGGCGACTGCTGAATAACTGCACCCCCCGGCCCCTGCGGTCTCATCCACGAACTGCCTGGCATTCCACCAAACAGTCTGAGAGAAACAGAAAGTAAGAACCAGCAATGCTTCAGGAAGAAGTAACACCAATTCTACACAAACTCTTCCAAAAAAGAGATGAAGCAGGAACACATCTGAACTCATCATTTATGAGGCCCTGAAAGACATTAAAGACAAGAAGACTTCAGGCAAACATCCTTTGTGAGCACAGACGAGAAGTCCTTAACCAAAAAAGCAAATCGCCCCAGCATCATGTAGAAAGAATGTCCCGAGAAGGACCTATACAAGCTTCACACAGCTTTATGCAAAACAGTCCGAATCTGGAAACAGCCCAAACACCCGTCACTGGTGAATGGATAAACACAGCGTGGTGCGTCTCTACAATTTATCCAGCAATAGCGAGAACAAACTACTGGTGCATGGCTCTCAGAAGCATTATGCCCAGTGGAAGGAGTCTATGTGACACTCTAGAAAAAGCAAAACCATGGAGACAAAAATCAGGTCAGTGGTTACAAGAGGGGCAGGGCTACCAACGTGACCAGGGGAACTTCTGGGGGTGATGGAAACGTTCTACACCCTAACTGCAGTAGTGCTGGTTACACAACTGTAAAATCTGCCAAAACCCACTGAACTATATATACACTGTAAGAGAATTTTACTAGATGTAAATTATATCTCATTTTGTAAAACAAGGGCCAGCAATTTTAGCCAGCTTGAACAAACACACCAACTTTACAAAAGCAGCAGAAGGTCTAAGTCTACGAACATAGGCGAACATTTCCTCCGTGGCGCCCAGCATCACTTCTTTGATGAGAGAAAGCCTCATGTGACAATCCGTTACCCAGGACAAGCGGGGAGTCAGGGGATGAGGCCGCCAGTGCGGCAGGACAACTTCCAGGAAATCGCAGCGATTTCTACTTGTCTCCAAAACCAGGCTGCACCAGCTGCCCTTCTGGCGCAGGCACGGTCCGGCTGTGACAGAGGAGCAGGACCGCACCGATGACGCAAGGCGGGAAGCTGAGGCGGCACGGCGGCGCTTCGGGCAGGGAACCGGAGCCTGGTGCCGGCGAGCGGGCGCCCCGCACTGGCGCGGCACGGCCGCCTCCCGTCGAAGGAGCAGGCCAAAGGTCACACACTCTCAGAGGCCACGGGAAGGAAACAAAGTAAAACAATAAAATGATAAAAGCAAGAAGATCTGAGAGTGAAACACTTAAGACCGACTACACCATCTTTTTAACCCTTCTGAGGGGGGGTCCATGGTTTATTCACTTCCATGTTCCTTCATTCATTAACTCAAATATTGGGTTTCCTAAAATAGGCCAGGCTAGGCACTGTTCCTGGTTAGAAAATACACAAAAACAGCGGCCCTTGTGGAGTGTGTATTCCAGTGAAGGAGACAAGCAAAATGAAGACGCTGAATGTGCAGCGTATCAGAAAGAGGTACTGAGGAGAATACACAGGATGAGGGGGCACATGAGAGGAGGTGGGGGGAGAAAACAATTTTTATCCCAATAAACGATGCGATCTCGAGGTTTAGCTGTTCAAATCCCAGGGCAGAAACTGGCACGATTTGGCACTGCCTTCAAGGAGCCCCTAGAACAGAAGTCACTGGTGCGGCGGCAGGCGGGAAGGAAGCCAAGGAGACCGGAGAGGAAGGAGACTCATGCCGTGCAGCAGCCCGTTTATTTACCAGGGCGGCGCATCTGACCTCGACAGCAGTCCCCACGCACAACAGAGCGTGCTAGTGGTGGAAGCTGGTGTTGGCGGCTGCATGGAGTGAGGCATCAGAAGAGCTCAGAAAACAGTAAGCTGCTCACAGGCAGAAATAAAAGGAAGAGAAAAGCCCTAGAATGTGGAGCCTCACGTGCTTGCAAAAGCCAAGTCCTTCTAGAACCTAAAGAGCAGACTCAAAAGCCCTTTCAGGCCCACAGCCACTAACACACACCTGGGCCAAAGAGCAGACTAAGGTTATGGACTTCCCATGTAAGCCTGAAGACCTCAAGAACGCCTACATTCAGGTGAGGCAAGAAATCAAGAAAAAACAGGGTGGGAAACCCCAGAATTAAGAACTGCGTCTGGGAAAAAATTTCAGGTGAGTTACTAGCACATGGAACTGGCCAGAACCAAACACTCTAAGAGCCTCTGAGCTTTCCAGCAAACTGCATTTTCAAAGAAACCTTGAGGCCAGGCTAAAAAAAGCAAAAACACATCCTTTGGGCCCCCTAAGCATGCTGACCAAGTTGTGAGACCAAGGAGGGCAGGTCCCTACTACCTCCTGCAGACGTGGACAGAAGGCCAGGAAGAAAATCTCAGACGGTGGAGCAAGGACCAGAAGATGGCGCAAGAAGAGTTTCCTTCCAGAAAGCTAACCCAAATTATTTCATTCCCCATTTAGCTCTGTAATCCACAGGGTTGGAAGGCTGACAAGCCCACGCGTCCTGTGCAGGGCACTCACCGACGGCTGGTCGAGGCCGCTGTGCCTCTCTTCCTTCTCCACAGTCCGCCGGCAGTCCGGGCACACCCACAGTGGCAGGTGCAGCACGCTGTTGCCCTTGGGAGCCATGGAGAGGGCCAATTTGCTCGCAGTCTTAATCCCACTCTCTAAGAATGAAGAGTCTTTCCGCTCACTTCTGCACAGAAGACAATAATCCCCAGCAGGGTAGGGTGGTGTTCTGTGATTCATGCCAAAATTAAAAGGAGTCTGGAACAGAAAAAAAAATTCTATTTTCAAAACATGATCCAAAAAGCCAAGATCATTTAAAAGTACAATACAGTTTTTAAAATTACAATGTACGTTTACATAAGCATCAAATAGGGAATTTGTTAAATAAAACTGTATCTAGTAAACTAGAAACTCATAGTACTTTGAATAAAGAGAAGGACCATAAAGAACATCTTAGTAAGAGTTAGAAAACTGTCCAATTAGCCCCTTCACCCAGACATCAATATTACTCTTCCTACACACTGAGAGCTGTCCATCGCAGTTCTCACACAGAGGATGCCAGGACTCCTGACCATCGGCAGAGTTTGAAGCCACTATTCCAGAGGTGTGTGCACACAAGGGCTCACACCGAAGGCGGTTATTCTGGCTTAAGGGTGTGTGTGCAGATTCCAACCACGTCAGAGGTGGTGTTCCAGTTCTAGAAGCAAGACAAACATCAGGAGTCTCCCGGTACCACACATCCAAGACCCTGCCTCCCTTCCGGCTCAGCATCAGTTCTGCTCAATTCATCTCCAGCTACCCAATTTCAATGTCTGCTTTTTCAAATAGGTAAGAGGCAAGATCATTACCCTAGATTCCCTTCAAAAGATTATCAATCACCCTATCAGAAAAGGAAAATTAGCCTTAAAAACACACAAACAAGTTCCACAGATTTAAAACAGGCCTGGAGTCAAATGGAGTCAAAAGGTTAGCAAGCAGGGGCCAAGACTTTAATCCATATCAATGTGAGCCCAAACTGGGTCGTCTGCACAGAGGGACCGTCCTGCAAATCCTGAAGAGAGTTTCAAAAGAGGTTCACCTGGGCAGCAGGTAAGCAGGGAAAGCCAGGCATGGCCTTCCAAGACTGCCATGGTCCCAAGCCAGAGCACGTGTGGGATTAAGGCTACAGAAATCCCCCAGTCCTCCGTTGCCATCCGCAGGCATGGGACACACTGGGGGCAAAGGTGGACCAGGACCAAGGCCACCCTTCAGGCTGCAACCTCAAAGTATTTTACAAAGTCTCGGGTTCCACCCAGGTTCCAACACCTTCCCAGACCTGCCCAGTCAGCAGCCCAGCTCTTCCTCCGCCCGCGGCTCTCTCTCTGTTCTCCTGCCCCAAGGCTCACAGAGGTCTTTGGCTGTGCTTGTTAGCTCGACTACAAGCGTGCCTTTCCACGACCGGCTCCACAGCTGAGCGAGCACTCTCAAAAGGCCACGGGCTCAATCTCTAAAGCCCAGGATGGCTGACAGGTGGTCAGGTGCTTACACGGGGGGGCTGAATGAGTAAATGAATGAATGGATAATTAAAAGAGTGAAAAACAGCAGCACTAAGACTTGCACATACATTCTTATCTGCTTTTATAGTCCAGTGACCAAAACTGCTTACACCTGTCACATCTGCAGTTTCCACAGATTTAACCAAACCCAGCGCAGTAGCCATTTGAATGTCTGGGCAGTGAGGTGAGGGAACTGAGTACTATATCCCAGTGAGTGGTATTACAGAAAGCTCCAGACTACTCCTCAAACCATGGAATACCATGAGAGGAGAGGTCTTTCTCTGTCTCTACAGATCCAAGATGTAGAAATTAGACAATGTCCAAAATCACGCTGATTTAACCTATGTAAAACCATCTCTTGTCCCTAGGCCTAGGGGAAAAAAACCCATCATCAATAGAACAGCCACAGCCTTCAGATCTTTCTGGGCCACCTTTTTACTCAGAGAAGGAGCTGCTGGGCTTCAAAGTTACAAAGTCTCCAAACCAGAGATTAGAAGAGCCAGAGCTGACCTGAGGGTAACCAGTTCAGCCCCAGATCATCTGTCTATTCACCCACCGTCAGCCTGTCTGTCCAGTATTTACTGGGAGCCACCATGTGCCAAGGCACTTGTCCAGGTACAGAGGACACAGCAATATACTAAAACAAAGTTCCCTGCCCACAGGGAACTAATATCCCTGTCAAAGACAAAGACTACAAATAACACAGGTAAGGAAAAAAATACTGAACATCAGACAGTGGTCACTCAGAAGGAAAAAAACATAGAGCAGGCAGGAGTGTCTGGGTTTGGGGAGTGCCTTCCCAGTTAGGATGGCCAGTGAGAACTTCCTCAAGGAGACACCTGATGTCTGGAACCGGCAGAAACTGCATAGGTACCCGCACAGGTACCCGGGAGAGGGACATTCCTGAGACCAAGCAGAAAGGCTCTGGGTCAGGAGGCCAGGGGAGGAAGGGGGAAGTGCTACCAGGGTGATGAGTCTGTATGTGGGGAAGAGATGAGATGGGAACAGGAGTTCAGGGAGAGCTGACAAGACTGCTAAGGAAGCAGATGTTGGGGACAAGCAGAGGAGGAAAGGCAGAAACAAGTCTTCCCTGGACTGAGTGCAGGGAAGAGCTCTGAGATGAGGAAGCCCTCTGCCATAAACATTTGAAATACACACTGTGCCAGGCATCGTGACAGCTTAGATCACAGAAGCAACTGCGAGTAGCCGAAAGGGCCTGCTGGCTCCAGAGAGATGTCAGACAGGCAAACTCAGACATAAGCACCTGCCATCGGACGGCAGTAAGTACTCCACGAAGAAAATCAAGTCAGCAAGGGTACAGAGCAGAGCTACAAGGAGGACGTCATTTTAACAAGGGTGAAGTGAAGCTGAGGCCCAAAGGCTAAGGCCAAACAGAAACACACAGAGCTGTGTGCAGATCCGGGAGAGGAGCACTGCAAGCAGAGGCACCAAGTGCAGACGTGCGCATGCGGGAGGTGCAAGACAAAGGCCGGGGGGGCATTGCCAGAGCAAGGGCGCAGGTGGGGGTTGCTCACCTGGGCTGCGGGCCAAGGAAAGAGACTGAAGCTTTCTCGGAGGGGCAGGTATGAGCCAGCTGACATCTTAAAAAGAAACTTTACTGTGTCAAAAATGAACTCTGGCAGAGGTCAGGCTGTTGCAGGCAGGAGCCATGGAGGAACAGAGCAGTCAGGCTCAGGAGTGCTGAAGGCAGAGCCACAGGACCTGAGGATGTGGTGAGAACAGGTCCGACTGTCCGGGCAGTGGGCAGCCCAACAGGGCTGTCAGACACAGCCAAACAGGCTGGAGCCCCGGCAAGAACCAAGGGTCTGCTTTCGATGTTGCACATACGAAGTTTGTGCTGAACAACCAAGCAACGTGGTGGGGCTGTTCTGCACCAGTGAGACACTCGGGGAACAGGCTCCAGTGGGATATGTAATTTGGGGTCACCAGTGTATGTGGTATGTAAAGCCCTGAAGCTAGATCAGATGATCCATGGAGAGAGGGTAGACAACATCCTGAACCGAAGTCAAAACTTTACAACGCTTGACCGACGTGCTCAAGGATGAAGCCAGTCTTCTCAAGGGTGGCAACCTCTACTCCCCACGCCTTCTTCAGACGAAGCAAGTTACAGATTACTACGAGATATGCACGTGTGCATCATACGACACCTGACTAAAATTCAAATTCACCAAATACTCGTGCCTCGCCACACGGTTGCTCTCCTAACTACCTGTGATTAAACGGAAGGTACAAATATAAACTCCACTGATTCTTTTACAAGCATGTGCAGCTGTACTGAAGTATAACCAGGTACAGTAAGCCGAAGATGCCTGAAGAACGCAATGTGAGTAGTCCTGACATAGATACACACACCTGTGAAACCACAGTAATCAAGATAATGAACATTACCATTACCCCCAAGTTTCCTTGTGCCCCTCTGTACCCCACCTCCTCCTCCTTCCGCTTCCCTCCTACCCCTGTGCACAGGTGACCACTGGACTGAGTTCTGTGTCTGTCCATTACTACGCAACTTTTAGAATTGTATGTAAGTTGGGGCACCTGAGTGGCGCAGCTGGTTAAGCGTCTGCCTTTGGCTCAGGTCATGATCCCAGGGTCCTGGGATGGAGCCCCATGTCCATCTCCCTGCTCAGCAGGGTGTGTGCTTCTCCCTCTCCCCCTGTTCATGCCCTCTCTCTCTCAAATAAAATCTTTACCAAAAAAAAAAAAAAAAAAAAGCATTGTATGTAACTTACATTTTGGGATATGGTTCAGTTTATTAAATTTACCATCTAATTCTTTATTTTTCTAGTGACCCATTTGTTTTTGTTCATTTTCCTCTTTTTCCACTTTTTAAAAATTGAGTATTTTCTATGATTCTATTTTATCTCTTTTGTTGGACTGTGAGCTATATACTTTTCCATTCGGAGTGGTTGCTTTAGTGTCACAGTATACACTTTTTAAAATTAACATATAATGTATTATTTGTTTCGGGGGTACAGGTCTGTGATTCATCAGTCTTATACAACACACAGCGCTCATAACACCCCCCCCGCAATGTCCATCACCCAGCCACCCCATACATCCCCCCACCCCCCTCCTCTCCAGCAACTCTCAGTTCATTTCCTGAGATTGAGTCTCTTTTTTAAAAAAAATTTTATTTATCTATCTGATAGAGAGAGAGAGAGAGAACAAGCATGGGGAGCAGCTGAGGGAGAGGGAAGCAGGCCCCCCACTGAGCAGAGAGCCCAATGTGGGGCTCAATCCCAGGACCCTGGGATCATGACCTGAGCCAAAGGCAGATGCTTAACCAACTGAGCTACCCAGGTGCCCTGAAAGATTAAAAGTCTCTTATGGTTGGTCTCCCTCTCTAGTTTCATCTTGCTTCATTTTTTCCTCTCTTCCCCTATGATCCTCTGCCTTGTTTCTTAAATTCCACATATCAGTGAGATCATATGATAATTGTCTTTCTCTGACTCATTTCACTTAGTTCCATCCACTTGAAATAAGTTCGACTTATTTTCATTCTAGTTCCATCCACGTCATTGCAAATGGCAAGATTTCATATTTTGATGGCTGTGTAATATTCCTGTGTGTGTGTGTGTGTGTGTACACACCGTATCTTCTTTATCCATTCATCTGTCGATGGACATCTAGGCTCTTTCCATAGTTTCGCTATTGTGGACATTGCTGCTATAAAATTGGGGTGCAAGTGTCCCTTCCGATCATTACATTTGTATCTTTGGGGTAAATACCTAGTAGTGCAATTGCTGGGTCGTAGGGTAGCTCTATTTTTAATTTTTTGAGGAACCTCCATCCTGTTTTCCAGAGCAGTTGTACCAGCTTGCATTCCCACTAGCAGTGTAAGAGGGTTCCTCTTTCTCCACATCTTTACCAGCATCTGTTGGTTCCCGACTTGTTAATTTAAGCCATTCTAACCGGTGTGAGGTGGTGTCTCATCATGGTTTTGATGTGTATTTCCCTGATGCCGAGTGATGTGGAGCATTTTTTCATGTCTGTTGGCCACTTGGATGTCTTCTTTGGAGACATGTCTGTTCATGTCTTCTGCCCATTTTTGATTGGATTATTTGTTCTTTGGGTTTGATAAGTTTGATAAGTTCTTTACAGATCTTGGATACTAGCCCTTTATGTGGTAAGACATGTGCAAATATCTTCTCCCATTCTGTAGGGTGTCCTTTGGTTTTGTTGACTGTTCCCTTTGCTGTGCAAAAGCTTTTTATCTTGATGAAGTCCCAATATCCATTTTTGCCCTTGCTTCTCTTGCCTTAGCGATGTGTCTAGGAAGAAGCTGCCGTGGCCGAGTTCGAAGAGGTTGCTGCCTGTGTTCTCCTGTCTCACATTCAGGTCTTTCATCCATTTGAGTCTATTTTTATGTGTGGTGTAAGGAAATGGTCCAGTTTCATTCTTCTGCATGTGGCTGTCCAATTTTCCCAACACTATTTGTTGAAGAGACCATCTTTTTTCCATTGGATATTCTCTCCTGCTTTGTCGAAGATTATGTGATCATAGAGTTGAGTCCATTTCTGGGTTCCCTATTCTGTTCCATTGATGTATGTGTCTGTTTTTGTGGCAGTACCATGCTGTCACAGTGTACATTTTAACCTACCACAATCAGCCATCAAATAAGGCTTTAAGGACTGCACACACAGGAGCCCTACACTCCCTCTCCTGGCATTCTTGGTGTTATTGTCAGACATGCTACTTCTACATATAAGCCCTATAATGCACTGTTGGTTTTGCTTTTTTCTTAAGAAAAAAATTTTTTTAAGATTTTATTTTTACATAACCTCACCCCCAACATGGGGCCTGAACTCATGACCAATATCGAGAGTCTCATGCTCTATGGACTGAGCCAAGAAGGCGTCCCATTGTTTTTGCTTTAAATACACGATTGTATTTTAAAGTAATATAAAAAGTATTTTCCCCATACAGTTACAATCTCCAGTGTCTGTCCTTTCTCCACATAGACCCAGATTGCCGTCTGGTGTCATTTCTCCTCTGCTCCGAGCTTCCTTTACCGTATCCTGTGATGAAGATCCACTGGCCATGAATTCTTTCAGCTTTTTACATCTGAAAAATTTTTATCTCATCTTCACTTCTGAAATATTTCTGCTGGTTTAGAATTCTAGGTAGTACTTTCCCCTTTCTGTACTTTAAAGCTGTTCTTTCTCCATCTTCTAGCTTCCACTGTTTCTCATGAGAAGTCGGCTACCTTTGTCATTGTTCAATAATGTAATGCATCTTTTTTTCTGACTGTATTTTTCTTTTAACCATTGTTTTCAGTGAGACAATGATGATGTGTTGTGGTGTATTTTCTTCATCTTTCTTGTGCTTGAGGCTTACTGAGCTTGGATTTGTGGGTTTATAGTTTTCAACAAATTGCACATTTTCCAGCCATTAATCCTTCAAATATCTTCCCATATTTCCCATGTCCATTCTCTCTTTCAGGGACTCCAATGACACATACACATGCAGTGGGCCATGTGATTAAAGCTGTTTCAAGGCTCACTGACAGTTCTTTTTGGATACCTTCTATTGCTATATTCTCAAGTTCATTCATCTTTTCTCCTGCGGTGTCTCATCTGTTACTAAGCCTCATGTAATGTATTCTTCATCTCAGACAATGCAGTTTGTAACTCCAGAAGTTCATTTGGGTTTTTTTACATTCTGTGATTCTTCTTAACATGTCCATGCTTTCCCCTATCTTCTTGAATATGCAGTATATAGCAATAACAACTGTGTTAATGTCTATCTAATAATTCTACTATATGTGTCATTTCTGAATCGGTTTCTATTTATTTATTTTGAACCTCATCATGGACGTATTTGCTTGCTTCTCTCTCTGCATGCCTGGTGATTTTTGACTAGATAGTAAACACTGTGAATTTTACTGTATCAGGTACTGGGTGTTGTTTTTCTCCTTCAGATATTTCTGAGCTTTGTTGTGGGCCATAGTGAGCTCATTTAGGAAAAGTTTGGTCCTTTCAAGGCTTGCCTGTAAGATTTGGGAGATGGGATCTGAACACCTTTTTTTTTTTTTTTTTTAAAGATCTAATTGGCTTTATTAAGTGATTCATGAATCAGGCAGCATCCTGTTTGGCAAGTAGAGAGATGCTCCCAGGATCAGAGCACCTTTAATCCTTCCCACTACTGAGGCAATACCCTTGTGAGTGCGCTGTGCGTTACAAGATTTTCCCACTCTGGCTGGTGGGAACACACACTGTTTGGGGCCCTGAGTAAGCTCCAAAGACTGTCCCACTACTTACTTCCTGGGTTCCTTCCTTGATACACAGAGTTTCCACATATGCATGTGCTCATCAATACCCAGCTGAATATTCAAGGAGAACCCTGCACGGCTCTCCAGAACTCTTTTTTGCTTTGCAGCCCTCTCTCGTCTGGTACTCTGCCCTGCAAATTCACTTTGGCTTCCCCAAGTTCTCAGCTGGGTCTCCTCAACTCAAGGAAACCACCAGGTTCTCTTTGGGCTACTCCCTCCTTTCTTCCTAAACCATGGCCTTGCAAATTCTCTCCAGACAGTAAGCTTGGCCAACCCTAAGCTCGTTTAATTTATTTTCTGTCTCTCAGGGGTCACTGTCCTGCACTGCCTGCTGTCCAGTGTTGGAACACTGCTGTTTGAGACATTTTGTTCTTCATTTATTTGTTTAAGGCAGGAGGATAAATCCAGTCCGATTTCATTAATATTCTTAAAAAATAAATGTACCAGAATAAACAGTAAACAAGTGTCATCCCCCATATCCTACTCACACATAAAATATATTTATATAAAGTATTAATTTACTTACATAAGATGCTATGTTGTAACCCAGAAATCTTTCCACAAGAGAATATATTTATTCCTAAATTGGAAATATTGCTGAAAACACTTGAGAATGCCACCAACAATTGAGTTCTACACCTGTAATGTAAAATATTTTACCCTTTCTCAGTAAACTGGTTTTCCACTCTCTGGTATAAGCTGTCGTTTGTGGCCAATGTGTATATGTAATAAAAAATACCAAATTCATTTTCTTCCTAGGCTTATCTCTAGTTCGAAAAGTAATTTCCAAAAAAGAAACTGCAAATTCAACATGAAAAACTCAGACTTACTATTTAAAGACTTTACAGGTAAACTTATTATAGACACAAAAAAAACATGGCATCTTAGGGCATAAAAACACTAAAGGTGGTCAGGTGATAGTGGCACATCTCAGGTCATACAGCTCACAGAAGGCTAAAGCCAGAATTCTCATGTACACAAAACACAAAACAAATGTGCCTATTTTTGCCCCATTAAACATCTCCTGCCTCGGATACTACACAATTGTCTCTTCCTGATTGGTCCCCAGCCCACAGGTCTGTCTGCTTTCCACATATGCCCTACCTCCTGTCGAGATGATCTTTCATACCACACATGTGAGGAGAATATTCCTCTGCTCTGAACCCTTCAATGGCTCCCCTGACTAAAAGGATTGAGCATGACATGCAAGGCCCTTGTCACACAGTCACTTCACAATGACCCAGTTGAGACTCCTTAAATTCCAAACTCCTGCCCCATTCTTAGTACATGCCACTCCCACCCTGAAACACCAATCTCCCCTGCTTTACTAGGCAACTGTTAGGCATCCTTTCAACCCCCACTGCGGGGGCGCCTGGGTGGCTCAGTTGTTGGGCGTCTGCCTTCAGCTCAGGGCGTGATCCTAGAGTCCTGGGATCAAGCCCCACATCAGGCTCCTCCGCTAGGAGCCTGCTTCTTCCTCTCCCACTCCCTCTGCTTGTGTTCCCTCTCTCGCTGTCTCTCTCTCTCTCAAATAAATAAATTAAATCTTAAAAAAAAAAAAACCCACTGTGCTATCATTCTTTTTCTGTGAATTTTGCTCTCCTCCAACCTGATCTCCACCCCTCAACCAATACAGCCCCACAAATTACTCCAACTCTGTACACCCTCTGTACTTTACACAGACTACCTTCAGCTTTCACATGTCCATCTTCTCATTAGACACTCAACAATTTTTAAGTCCCACAAAGCACCCAGCATACACTAGACATCCAACAAATGTTCAGTGAAGGAAATGAAATGACTAGTTCAAATCAGCAATTCACATTTTGTGTTCCCCAAATCAATCACAAATTTCCTTCTTTATTTTTACACATGATCTTTTATCAGCTACCTGTGCTGAAGTCCAGGGATGACTGTATGTGTGGTCACTAAAATATCTACAATCTTTTCTGCTTCCTTCCTGAACCCAGCTTTCCCAAAGCACGTGCAAGTTCTTTAAGCAAGTGGTACTGTTTGGGAAATAATTACTAACATTAATATGTACACTCTCTTCCAAATAGTTACCAAAAACTGGTAACAATCATAAGTTATGTGTAAAATTACCTTAAGTATTTAATATTTTCTAACATATAATTTATATAATCGCAGAGTAAATATTTAGCAATTTATAGATTTCAAAGGTGTTTCCTAAAAACTCAATAAATATTAATTATATATGATCCCATATTATTAAATTATAATAGCATCCTTTTTATAGCTAACGTGGAATTGAGTTTTCTTTAGGATTTACTATCAGTTTACGTATTTAAAAAACAGAGAAAGCCTAAAAAACCTGCAACTATTTTTTTTTAAAAAGATGTACTTATTTATTTGAGAGAGAGAGCGCACACATGTGTGAGCAGGGGCAGAGGGAGAGGGAGAGAGAGAATCTCCAGCAGACTCCCGGCTGCGCGTGGAGCCTGACAAGAGGCTTGATCTCGCAACTCCGAGATCACGACCTGAGCTGAAATCAAGCCAGAGTTGGGACGCTTAACTGACTGAGCCAGCCAAGCCAGGAGCCCCAACCGTTTTTTCTGAAAACTGCAAGTTAACCTCCTGAATTGACCTACCTATGAACGACTTACCAGTGGTTCTACATAAGTAAATGGGGTGGCTCTGTGCATTAAGGAACGCACAGTGGTACTGGCTATCTGCCAGAGCTATAGTTACATAAAATGGTTTTAAGTATGTATCTGTTATTAATACGGTTTCTCTATACAGATGAAGTCATGCTCCATGTCTCGTCAACAATGTAATTATTGTTAGTTTTGATCCTACTTATCTGGAAGAAGATACATGTCTCAGCCAGCCTCAGAACCGGCCAGGATGCCAGGGCCAGTTCAGCACCACTGCTCTGTCATCTGGCAGCACAGCAATTCACACGTTCAAATACTTACAAAATACTTCGGGTCTCTGCATTTAAGCTCCATACGGCAAAAGAGAAAAATAACTTGAATTTATTAATAGCAGCAAATCACACAGTTAAAAAAAAAAAGACTTATAGCTCTGGAACTATGTATTTCTTACATTCCTCTTCACCAATCTTTAAAATACAAATAATCTACTGTGTTCAAATAACAGTTGATATCAAAATACTACCAACTTCTCTGGCTACAGTTTGCATCCCCTTTAAAATCTGAAAGTCCCAGTAGCCAGTCATTTTGTATCGGGTGCTAATGGTCTTTACAGCAAAACCCAGAAATTTTCTTCCAGAGGGGAAGAAAAAAAACACATAAATAGAACAGAAGCTGGGAAAGGCTCTGAATCTGAAACCCTAAGTGGGACAGGCAACATCTGAAAACTGAGTGACCTGAGTTATTCCAAAAGTAGCCAGCCACTCACGCACTTGGCACGCCCGTCGTCAGTGTGGCCTCGCTAACCCAGGCAGCCAGGCCCAGGCCAGCCCCCACCATCCACCCCACTCCTATCACCATCACCACCATTCACGGGGCTACAGGGAGGCACTTGGCCCTAGGAGAGCCAAACCAGAGATTAGCCAGTGACCTAAAATAATAACCACAAAAAGTACTTGCGTTTTACAGAATCCTCAACTTCCCATAATACAGACTTTGATAACATTGAATCGATCTCCAGGATTGTTACTAAAATTTTTATGATCCAAGAAATTCACAAGGCAGGGAGATGAGTCAGAATAAAAAGGCACAGAAACTTTCATCAAAGGGCTAAGAGTTTAAAAGAACAGGGAGGGGTGCCTCCTGGCAGGAGCTGGAGAGGAAAAGGAGCAGAGGTGCGAAGATCAAGCTAAGGGGAAGCAGAGCGGACACTTACAAGTGAAAGACGTGTGCAGGTGGATGGCAGCAGGAGCGAGACACCCCGAGCATGTGTGCATCAACAGGGCACCCTGGCCAGATGTGCGGGTGCCTGTCAAAGCTCTGTCTCTGTGGGTCTCACAACAAGGGGAAGAGCAGAGGCCTCTTGCTAAAACTTTGCAAACATTTAAAGACGATGACAACACTCAGTGCTGCAGAACGAAAGAAGACGGGTAGATCCACATCCTGCTGATGGTGGCACGGAGGCCTAACGGTGTGTTTGAAAACCCACTGGCAGCATGTTTCCACAGGCTCCACACCATCTGCCTGAAGCTGTGCTCTTTGGCATGCTTACCCATCACTCCTCGCCTAGGCGAAACCTCTGCTCAGGCACCAGGCCCCGCCATCGGCTTGAGGACTTTGTTCTATGGATTCTCCCCTCCATTCTTCGGATCATCAAGCTTTCCTTCTTTCCTGCATCATTTCCATGAGGACACAAGCACACTGTTACTACTAGGCTGAAGAAACAAAGCACCCTCTTCAGGACCACGCTTCCACCTCTCCCTACTAACAGCCTCTTTTCCTTCCTTTTCAACTCCTTCAGAGCTGTCCACCCTAGCTCTTTCTAAGAGAAATAAAACACAAGCCACAAACGTGAGCTATGTGGTCAGTTAAAAACAAAAAAACCAAAAAACAGAAACAACACTGATCCAAACAAAATACCACATCACACGCATCAGAATGGCCAAAATCCAGGACACGCTGGCGAGGGTGTGGAACAACAGGAACTCTCATTCACAGCTCACAGGAAGGCAGAATGGTGCAGCCACTTTGGAAGATAGTTTGGCAGTTTCTTACAAAACTAAACATACTCTTACCATATGATCCAGCAATCATGCTCCTTGGTATTTACCCAGAGGAGCTGAAATCTTTGATCCACACAAAAACTTGCATATGAATGTTTACAGCACCTTTACTCAAAATTTCCAAAACTTGGAACCAACCAAGATGTCCTTCAGAAGGTGAATGGATAAACTATGATCTATCCAGACAGTGGAATATTATTCAGTACTAAAAACAAACGAGCTATCAAATCAAGAAAAGACATGGAGTAATATGCACATACTAAGGGAAAGAAGCCAATCTGAAAAGGCTACACACTGTATGATTCCATCTACAGGACATTCTGGAAAAGGTGAAGACACAGAGACACCAAAAGATCAGTTGTTACCAGGGTTTGGGGGAGGGAGGGATGGAAAGATGGAACACAGAGGATTTTGAGGGCAGTGAAACTACTCTGCATGATACCCTCATAATGGATACGTGTCATTTTACATTTGTACAATACCAAGTGTGACTCCCACTGGAAACTATGGACTCTGGTGATGATGATCTGTCAATGTAGGTTTATCAACTATAACAAATGTCCCACTCTGGTGGGGGATGCTGACAGTGTGGGAGCACGTGCATCTGTGAAGACAGGGGAGGGGAACATGGGAACTCCCTGTACTTACTGATCAATATTTCTGTGAACCTAAAACTGCTCCAAAAAATTCTGTAACTATGTATGATGAAAGATACTACACTTATTGCAGTGATCATTTTGCAATATATACAAATATTAAATCATTCATTAGATTGTACACCTGAAACTAATATAATGTTGTTATGTCATCATACCTCAATAAAAAAAATACTTTTTAAAGAGGAAAGTCAAATGCAATTTTAGATGGCTTTAAGCTAATCCCCAAACCAACAAAAGACAGAGCTGCCCATCCACATTGTCCAAATGTGGCCACTGTGCACTTGAAATACAGCAAGTCCAAACTGAGATCATAAAATACCCAATATTAAAGACCATAAAATGCCCAATCATAAAATACACACTAGACTTCAAAGACTAGGTATGAAAAAAGGAATGTAAATATTTCAGTAAAAATATTTATACTGATTCCATGCTGACATAATATTGTGGCAGTGCTAAGTAAAAGACACTAGGTAAGGGGCGCCGGGTGGCACAGTCGTTAAGCATCTGCCTTCATCTCAGGGCGTGATCCCCGCGTTCTGGGATCGAGCCCCACATCAGGCTCCTCGGCTGGGAGCCTGCTTCTCCCTCTCCCACTCCCCCTACTTGTGTTCCCTCTCTCGCTGCCTGTCTCTCTCTGTCAAATAAATAAATAAAATCTTTGAGAAAAAAAAAAAGACACTAGGTAAAACTGATTATATGTATTTCTTTTTACTTTTATAATACGGTTACTGAAAATTTTACAATTACATGTGTGGCTTACATTCCACTTCTGTTGAGCAGTACTGGGCTGGAGAGTCACTACTTCTCCCTTTTCCCATCTTCTATGAGTGCCAATAAAGAATAAAACATCCAACCCTGGGCAGTAGAAGGAAATGAACCCAAAGCAATAATTTACAAATAGGAAAAAGAACAGGTAGAAAATCAGAATCTGACTACAGCTGATAAGAGCTGTATGTACTTGGGGCACCTGGGTGGCTCAGTCGTTAAGCGTCTGCCTTCGGCTTGGGTCATGACCCCAGGGTCCTGGGATCGAGCCCCACATCGGGCTCCCTGCTCAGCGGGAAGCCTGCTTCTCCCTCTCCCCCTCCCTCTGCTTGTGTTCCCTCTCTCACCTCCTCTCTCTCTGTCAAATAAATAAAATCTTTAAAAAAAAATAGCTCTACATATTACTGTTTAATTGTTTTAAACCCCAAAGTCTTCTAACACAGAAATTTAAAACTACTATAATGTATAAAGTTTTTTTAAAATACCAACTTAGACAAAGTATCTGCAGTATAGAGGCGATACACTAACTCCCTAAACATGTAGAGCAGCCCCTAACCATCCCAACAGCCCTCTACTGTTTGTGCATCACCATCCTCACGTCACTGAAGAGAAAATTAAGGTACTGAGTTTAAGAAACTTGTCCATGCTAGTAAGTATCAGAGCAAGAATTCAAACCTAGGTAAAGCAGGGGCACCTGGGCAGCTCAGCCAGTTCAGCATTCAACTCTTGATTTTGGCTCAGGTCATGATCCCAGATTGAGCCCCACACTGGGCTCCTTGCTCAGCAGGGAGCTTGCTTCTCTCTCAGCCCGCCACTACCCCTGCTTGTGCTCTTTCTCTTTCTCTCTCACTCTCCCTCCCTCTGACAAAAATAAAATCTTTAAAAAAAAATATTGGTGTCTTTATGATCTCTGGTGAAGGAAAACATTTTTAAGTAATATATCAAAAGCACTAAAGCATAAAGAATGAATAGATCTAACTATTTTTTAAAGATTGTATTTATTTATTTGTCAGAGAGACAGCACAAGCAGGGGGAACAGCAGGCAGAAGGAAAGGGAGAAGCAGACTCCCCGCAGAGCAAAGAGCCCGACATGGGACTCAATCCCAAGATCCTGGGATCATGACCTGAGCAGAAGGCAGACACCCAACCTACTGAGCCACCAAGGGGGCCCTACTTAAAATTAAAAATTCTATTCAAAGGCCAAACTTTCCCTTTTATGAATAGGTCTGTTATCCAGATGACTCAGTTGGTGGAGCATGCAACTCTTGATCTTGGGGTTGTAAGTTTGAGCCCCAAGTTGGTAGTAGAGATCATTTAAAAATAAAATCTTAAAAAAAAAAAAAAGCTAAAATTATAAGACTTTAAAACGAAAACAAAGAAAAAAAATCTTCCCAACCTTGGAGACAGAAAAGATTTCTACTTAAAGTAGACAGAAGATTTCAACCTTGGGGTAGACAGAGATTTCTCAGGACCCTAAAAAGCACTAATGATAAAAAAGAATTGAAAAACAGACCTCATCAAATTTAGTAAAACTTCTGTTCCTCAAGACATGGTTGCTTCTGACTTCTGTCCCAGAATGGAGAGAGCTGGGGCAGTGGGAGGGGAACAATGCTCCCATACTTACAATGAAAACCAACTAATTTCAAGTCCATTACTTTTTTTGAACCTATCAGGCAACTGAGGTCACAAAGCAAACTGGCCCCAAAACTAAATGCCTGCAATGAAAGAGCATACTCACCTGAGACAGATGCAATCAGACACTGGCAAGATGAGTCTGTTGAGAACAGATGACATATTGTGAAGACTGACTGAAAGCTGTCAGGACAATTCCTGGGATCACAGAAATTGGGGAACTCTGCACCCCTTTGCAACCTCTCTATGAAACCCAGTGGAGGATCACTGAAAGGATCTGAAAGAGCTCTAAAAACCATTGACAGTGGTACAGAACTGGGCAGGAGAGCAGCAGCCATGTGGGAGGGGTAACAAACTCCACCCAGGTCTTTCCCCTCCATCTCCACTAAGGAACAGGAGCCTTAATCTATACAGGGAAGGGCTCTGGTGAACACTCGACAACTCCTGGAGAAGGGGCAGGATTACACAATGAGCCCACAACTTCAGCCAAGGAAAAGACAGGAGAACTGAGCAGGCCATACCCCAAGACTCAGGGTTGCCATACATGTCCAAATAAAAAAAGCTTCAAATAAAAGTTAATTGAAGATTAGTACTAGGAGGGACATGAGAGGAATAATGGTGTGCAAATACACATTCTGCGAAGCAACACAAATGGGGAAGACTTAAAACTTAGAATTACAGGGATGCCTGGGTGGCTCAGTTGGTTAAGCGTCTGCCTTCGGCTCAGGTCTTGATCCCAGGGTCCTGGAAGAGAGTCCAGCATCATCCCTGCCGAGCAGGGAGCCTGCTTCTCCCTCTCCCTCTGTAGCTCCCCCTGTTTATGCTCTCTCTGTCAAATAAATAAATAAAATCTTAAAAACAAAACAAAACTTAGAACTAGAGTTGTAGGGGCACCTGGGTGGTTCAGTCAGTTAAGTGTCTGCCTTCGGCTCAGGTCATGATCTGGGGACCCTGGGATCGTGCCCCAGGTCAGCCTCTCTGCTCAGCAGGGGGTCTGCTTCTCCCTCTCCCTCTATGTGCTCACTTTCTCTTTCTTTTACTCTCATTCTCTCAAATAAATAAAATCTTAAGGAAAAAAAAAGAATTACAGAGTTCTAGTAAACCACCCTCACACTAGACATAAGCCACCGCTACAGAAATTTAAAGGCTGTGGTATACTGACAATAACCATGGCAACAACAAATCCTAAACCCAGGCCAACTCTTAACAAGAATAATGTAAACTACAGCACTAAAGGCCTAGTAGAAAGAAAACTGTGTCCTTTTCCAGGTATAAAAGTGATATACTTCAGTTTCTACCATCCTATACAGTATGTGTGGCTTTGAAAAATAATTATAATTTTGTATAACCATACAAAAGGCAAAAACAAACTACACTCCGAAGAGACAAGAGCAATCATCAAACCAAGACTCAGATGAAGCAGATGTTGGAGCTAACAGGGAATTTAAATAGTTAAAGACTATTAACAGAAAAGGTGGACAACAGATCAGAGGGGTAATTTCTGCAAAGAAATGGAACACTACAGAATCAGTGAACCTGAAGATAGGTCAAGTCACCCGAAGTAAAACACAAATAAGAAAAGGAGGTGGGGAACAACCAAGCAGCATGAAACAGTATGAAACATTCTCACATACATGTAATTGTAATCCTACAAAGAGGTGAGCAGAGCAGAAGAAATAATGATTGAGAACTTTCCAAAATTAACAAGACACCAAACCACAGATCCGAGCAGCACAGAGAACATTAATTAGGGTAAAAATGAAAACAAAACAAATCTGCCTCATGATATCACTTCCAACTGCTTAAAAAAAAAAAAAAAAAAAAAAAAGGAGAGAGAGAGAGAGAAAATCTTGAAGGCAGCCAGAGATAAAAGAGACATTACATACAGAAGAACAAAAACAAGAATTACAGCAGACTTCTTGTGTAAAAACAAACAAAACAAACAAACAAACAAACAAAAAAAACTCATGAAAACCATAAGACAGTGATTTTTTTAAGTACTGAAAGGGAAAAACAACCACCACTACCTGTTAAGTCAAAATTCTATACCCACCAAAGATATCTTTCTAAAAATAGTGGAGAAAAACTTTCTCAGAAATAAATACTGAAGAAATTCATTGCCAAGAGACTTAACTTGCAAGAAATGTTAAAGAAGGTATTTTAGGCAGTAAGAATTTGAATAAGACGAAAACTTGGCTCTACAAAAAGAAATGAAGAGCCCTAAAATTGTAATACAAGTAAAATAAAATCAGCCTTTTCCCTTTTTTAAAGAATTGCACTAAAAGATCACTTTCAAAAGCATAAATAGCAATGTACTGTGTATTTCCAGCATATGTAAAAGCAAAATAAATAACATCAATAGCACGAAGAAGAATTGGGAATATACCGTGTAAGGCACTTATGCAGGCTGTGGGTTCAGCTCCAGACCACTGCCAATAAAGCCAGTCAAATGAATTTTTTGGTTTTCCAGTATACCATACAGTAGCATATTAAGTGTGCAACAGCATTATGTCTAAAAAAGTTATGTACATATCTTAATTTAAAAATACTTCATTTTTGGGATGCCTGGGTGGCTCCGTCTTTAAGAATCTGCCTCCAGCTCAGGTCATGATCCCAGGATTCTGGGATCAAGCCCCCACATCGGGCTCCCTGCTCAGCGGGAAGCTTGGTTCTCCCTCTCCCACTCCTTGTGTTCCCTCTCTCGATGTCTCTCTCTGTCAAATAAATAAAATTCTTTTAAAAAAACCTTCATTTTTAAATTACTATAAATATTATAAAATACTACATCTATTAAAAAATGCTAACCATCATCAGAGCTTTCAGCAAGCTGTAATCCTTTTGCTGGTGGAGGGTCTTACCTCGATGTTGACAGCTGCTGACTGATCACAGGGGGGCTGCTGAAGGTTGGGGTGTCTGTGGCAGTTTCTTAAACAAGAGAATAAATTTGCTGCACTGATCGACTCTTCCTTTCCCAAATGATTTCTCTGTAGCATGTGATGTTGCCTGATAGCACTTTACCCACAGTAGAACTTCTCTCAGAATTGGGGTCCGTTCTCTCAAACCCTGCCACCTTATCAACTACGGTTATGCAATATTCTAAATCCTTGTCGTATTTCAACCATCTTCACAGCATCGCCACCAGCAGACTCCATCTCAAGAAACCACCTTCTTTGCTCCTCCACAGAAGCACCTCCTCATTCGTTCAAGTGTTATCCGGAGACGGCAGCGGCTCGCTCACCTCTCCAGGCTCCACTTCTAGTTCTCTGGCTGTTTCCGCCACATCTGCAGTGACTTCCTCCACTGAGTCTTGAACCCCTCAACGTCCTCCATGAGGGCTGGAACCCACTTCTTCCAAACTCCTGTTAGTCTTGATATTGAACCATGGGAACATTTTCTTAATGGCGTCTGCAATGGTGAATCCTTCCCAAAAGATTCTCGACTTACCCAGATCGAGCAGAGGAATCACCTCTACGGCATCTACAGCCTTGTGAAGTGTGTCCCTTAAATAATAAGACTTCAAGTCAAAACTACTCCTTGCTCCGTGGGCTGCAGAATGGACGCTGTGTCAGCAGGCATGAAAACAGCACTGATCTCGCCATACGTCATCAGAGCTCTTGGGTGACCAGGTACAAAGTCAACCAGCAGTAATCTTTCGAAAGGAATCTTTTTCTTCTGAGCAGCAGGTCTCAACAGCGGGCTGCAGATCTTTGGTAAACTGTGTTGTAAACAGAAATGCTGTCGTCCAGGCCGTGCTGTCCGTTTGTAGAGCACGGGCAGAGGAGAGGGAGCATAATTCTTAAGGCCTAAGAATTTTCAGGGTAGTAAATGAGCACCGGCTTCAACTTCAAGTCACCAGCTGCATTAGCCCCTAACAGGGGAGTCAGCCTGTCCCTGGAGCCTCTGAAGCCAGGCGCTGACGTCTCCTGTCTAGCTAGGACAGTCCTAGTTGGCATCTTCTCCCCAGATCCGGCTGCTGCGTCTGCACGGAGCCTCTGCTGTTTGGGAGCCGCCTTCACGAGCGATCCCAGCTGGATCTTCTGCAGAACCAGCTACAGCTTCTCCAGCAGCACGTGCTGCCGCACCCGGCACTTCTGCGTCTCCTTAAACCTTACGGACCCACCTCTGCTAGCTGCAGGCTTTTCTTCCGCAGCTTCTCACCTCCCTCAGCCTTCGTGGACTGAAGAGAGTCGGGGCCTTGCTCTGGATTAGGCTTTGGCTTTAAGGGAATACTGGGGCTGGTTTGATCTCCTATCCAGACCACCAACATTTTCTCCCTATCAGCAATCAGGCCGTTTTGCTTTCTGATCATTCATGCGTTCACTGGAGTACGAGTAGCGCTCTTAACTTTCTTCGAGAACTTTTCCTTGGCGTTTGCGACGTGGCCTTTTGGCACAAGAGGCCTACATTTTGGCCCATCTCGGCTTTAGACATGCCTTCCTCACTAAGCTTAATCATTTCTAGCTTTTGATTTCAAGTGAGATATGTGTGACTCTTCCTTTCACTTGAGCACTTAGAGGCCATTACAATCGGCCTAATTTCCATATTGCTGCATCTCAGAGGACAGGGAGGCTGGAGGGGGAAGAGGGAGGTGGACTGATAGTCCACAGAGCAGTCAGAACATACACAACATTTATCAATCAAGTTCACCGTCTTAAAACAAAAGTTCACCGTCCTAATGGGCACAGTTTGTGGCACGCCAAAACAATTACAACAGTAACACGAAAGATCAATGATCACACATCGCCGTAACAAATATAATAATGAAAAAGTCTGAAATACTGAGAATCACCCAACTGTGACACAGAGACACAAATGGAGCAAATGCTGTTGGAAAAATTGCAACCATAAAAAACCTTGCTCAACGCAAGGTTGCCAAAAACCTTCAATTTGTAAAAAAAAAAAAAAAAAAAAAAAAGGCAGTATCTGTGAAGCACAATAAAACAAAGTATGCCTGTACTACACTGTGAAGGAGTACAGTATCATTTGAAGGTAAACTTTGGATGAATTTAAAATGTACCCTGTAAGAGGAGAGGAAGATGTGAGGCACTATGGCAAGAGAAAGTGACGAGTGCCCTTAGTTTTTATGCAGTGGGGAGCACACAGCCACTATCCCACTGGCGGCCCACAACCACTCTTCCCGCAGAGATGTCACCCGCTGGCCCGTGGGGCCTTCAGGCCACCTACCACTGGATTCTTGATAAAGTGAAGTTCTTGCAGGCAGAGAAATCGAGGCTGTTGTACAACCACCTGGCAGGTCCCAAACAGTCTTTTTCTGGGCTCCAATTATGAAATGCGGGATGGTGTGCGCTGGACTGGCTAACACGGCCAGACCTGGGGAGAAACTCAGCACAGCTCAATCTGCTATTCTGATGGCTAAAGGGTTTATGTGGCCAGGATGCTCACTCATAAGTGTTCCAAAAAGCTGGAGTCTATTTGCTATTCATTTCTTTGTGGGGGCAGCAGGAGGCTTTCAGTTCTTTTACGTTTGGAGATATAACCAAGAACTAAAAGCTAAACCAAACAAATAAGAGTTCCTGACCACCGGAACAATCTAGATGTGGACGTAACCACTGGGAGTAATCTGATTTATTATTTGGCTACTGACAAGGTGATATTCACTGTGCTACTGTTTGGAAGGCACCAAAAAAAAAAAAATCAAACTGTAAATTGGGGGCTAATACTTGATTCAACAGAAAAATAAAGCAAACTTTTAACAACCAACATATAAAATATACACTGTAAACCAAGGCTGGACCCAGCAGGGCTGGCGACATGGAGCCGCTGTACCAGCAAATGCACAAGCAGGTCCATAAGACCTAGTCTCACAAGGGAGGATTTGAGATGGCAAACAGTCTCTGCACTTAGTAGAAGACAAAATCCAAGCAAACATAGACCAGATATTTAGCCATCTAGAACGTCTGGAGATTTTGTCCAGCAAGGAGCCCTCTAACAAAAGACAGAATGCCAAACTTCATTTTGACCACTGAAAGTATCATGTCCAGAGGAGAGAGGAAGGACTGAGTCTTAACTGGGGTGGCGGACATTTGTCAATCCTCCTAGACCTGTGTGTTTAAAATGGGTGCATCCTACTGTGTGTAAATTATACCTCAATAAAGTTTATTTTTCCAAGTAAAGAATGAAAAGTTAAAGAAAAAACAAACTACTGAAGTAATTAAGAATGCCCGCTTCGGGCCAGAATGCCCAGCCTCGCTCACTGGTGCATTAACATGGACATTACTCATCCTTCCCTCCCTCAGCGCTCTCATCCCAGAATACCTGCCTCATCGGCCTGCCCGGAAGAGGCAATAAGCGCCTCAAGCTTCAGGCTGGCACACAGTTAGCGGCCATCCAGTGCTGGCCAGCACTATGATTCATAAAGGATGACCCATGTTTGCACACAGGATCACACATGGTGGCTCCTTGAGGGCGAGGTCACTCTCTCTGCTCTACTCAAATGAATGTCATCTGACTAAAGACTCAAAGACTGAATTTTTTAAAATCACTGTGGACCAGAAAGCTCAAAAAGCATTCCACCTATGCACTATATTCTTATCATCTCAAGATATATTTTTTAAATTACTCACTCTGTTTTTTGGGGTATCTGCTCTATGTTTTTAGAATTGCTAACTAAAACTAAATCCGAAGAGAATAAGTGATCATGGGCTGAAAGCTCTGGAAGTGTCCCCTCGGAGTAGCTGGCTCTTCTAGATGCTTCTAGCAAAGGGGCTATGGGGTTCCCAGAACCGAGCACCTACTCAGATCCATGCTTGGAAACTCTGGGCCAGATCCGCCGAAGATAAACTGCAGTGATGCAAAAGAAACTGCCAAGTAATCACCCCGTTAAAGGTGTCTGTTCTCACCTGATGGTCTGTGGTGAGTGCAAAGAAAGGTTAAATGCAAATAAAACATAGTATCAGAAATAAACTGACAGGGGCGCCTGGGTGGCTCAGTTGGTTAAGCGTCTGCCTTCGGCTCAGGTCATGATCTCGGAGTCCTGGGATCAAGCCCCATGTCAGGCTCCCTGCTCAGCGGGGAGTCTGCTTCACCCTGTCCCTCTGCCTGCTGCTCCTCCTGTTTGTGCGCTGTCAAATAAATAAATATAATCTTAAAAAAAAAAAAGGAAATAAATTGATAGAAACATGCCTGACAGAAAATATTCCATTTTTCCTACATTGCTACTTCTGTACGGTTCAGTCTGTGTTTATGGAAGACCTGAAAGGTGCTGGAGATGGATCTGAAGACCACATGCATGTTCTGGCTCTTGAGAAAATGGCAGGGGAGTGGACGGTTTCAACATCATGAAAAGTACAAATATAAAAAGATGTGCACGTTACTACAGAAGCCCCAAGGACAGGAAACGACTCACATCAGACTACAAAGCTAAGAACCAAGTGCCAGGCATTGTGCTAAATGCCATACACGTATTTCTTCCGATAACTCTTAGGCTGACCCAAAGGCAGGCACTACTGTCTCATTTTAAAGCTATGGAACAGACCCATCAGGGAACCCCACCTGACATCACAGAGCTAGGACTCAAATCCAGGCAGTGTGAATCCCACACCTGTGCTCACAACACCACAACAGATCTGCCAGTATACCTCCTCCCGCTAGCCGCCTGGAAAGTGCCTCTCATCTTTCAGTGCAGCTCAAGCATCTTCTCTTTAAAAGCTGTCACCCCATTCCCACTCTCTCCCAGTCTGGGCAGTTAGTACCGGCCTCCTCCTGTTCCCACAGCACTTCTCGACCACACGCGCTCCTCTCTCTCCCCCAAGAAACTGACCACAGACTTTGTCCCAAGCACATTTCTTCTTCTTCTAACACCTTCCATAATGTCACTCCTAAGACAGGCAGTGTCCACGGAATGAACAAGCAGAAGACTCCAGTGGTTTTCAAAGTGATGGCGGCAGACAGGAGAGGCTGACTGTCTGACACGGCAGCTACCTGGGCTGCCCACTGGGAGAACTTGTGCAAGATGACCCTGAAATCACACACATGCTGCATAATCAAGTTCTGGCACTGCCACTTCAAAAATGACACCTATGACCAATAACAAAGGAAGAAAATGCAGAGTCTCTTTATAGATGGCTCTAAATGATAACTTTGGCACCGGCCAGCAGTGGATGGTTGGAGCTGACCCTCTACTCAGACAGGGTCCTAAAGGCCCAGTAGGAGGGAAAAATCACCAGTGAGCACAAGTCTGAGAAGTGTGCTCGCCTGTACACTTTGCCAGGAGGAGAAATGGCCAGAGAAGCAGATCTACGTCAACGTACTGACGGAAGCTGCTATCTGGCTGGCTGGCCCAGGAACCTGGAAAGAACAAGAAGGGATAACCGGAGGCAGAGGGCTCTAGAGAAGGGGTCTGAGGATGGGCACGGAGCACAAGGAAATCTGTGTCCTCTGTGAATGCTCAGCAATGACAGCCACTGCCGAAGCAGCTCTCAGAACTCAGTGAATGAGATGAGCTGCACTGCATATGTATGTCTCTGAGCTTCTTTGCCCAACACTTGTTCAAATATGCTCACGAACAGAGACATGGCAGCAAGGATGCGAACGATTAATGTGCGCAGTGACACGATCTTCCATGGAGGGTGATCTGGATTTTCCGATGCTAGGCATCTGCAGGGCACAGCTTCTGTGGTGTTTGGTGTTTCGAGCTTGCTCCAGCACTGGACTCACTCAGGGAGCAACAACACAGCTGGGAGGAGCCCCAGGGAGCCTGGACTTGTGCCCCAGCCTCAGTGACTGCTTCCTGCACCCTCTCCTCAGCCCCATGCCTCAGCACATGGAAAGGCTGGCTGCAGGGCTGGCTGCCTAGTGAGCCTACCACCCACCACCCAACCTTGTCCCACACAGTGGCCTGGAGCCGCCCTGGCCCAAGTGATAGACAGAAGTGTGTGCGTGCCTGGTTAAGGGGGCTGCTGCTCCAGCAACGAGGTCTGGCGGTGTTTCCCAGACGCCTGCACGCCTGTCCACCTGAACCCTAGAAGTATGTCTCCATGGCCCTCCGAACACAGACACAATGCACCCCAGGCAGCACGCCTACCGGGGGCTGACTGCCTCCGCATGCCCACTCACCTGCCTCAGCTGGCCTGCACCCCAGACTGATCCTCCTTGCCTAGTGAGTATGGACTAGCTCTGGCCCAGGCAACCCAGCTACAACCATCTGTATTCCAACAAGATATGAACCCCAGTCTTGGGGTGTGGCCCCCTTCCAAATGTATCCTTCCTTGGGGGAGTACTATCCCAGCCCTGCAGTATACTTTAGAGTTCTCTTTCCAGTTTATGGCTACTCTGTCAAAGCTCACTAATTTCTTAATACATTAAATTTCCCTTGTTTAAATTACTATATGGTTTGTCTCCTGATTGGACCCAGACTGATACACCCTGTTCTCCAATGTCACCATCTATGGACTTGCTGTACAACTTTTCACTGTTATGACACAACAATGACCAAAGAGTTTGTTTTAGGGTAACAGTGAGGTGATGACCCATAGTCACGGCATTCACTCATCTTGTCACATACTCCATTACCCAAAACAGCTGGCTGCAGAGAATGGTGAAATGGCCCATTGGGGACTCACCACATCAAACAGGAGACCTTTGGGGTTAGAGAGCTGTCCCACGAGAGGTAGCTATATATATTCTGCACAGATGCCCAATAGATGGTGCTGCTTCTCTAAAAAAGAAGGGTCCAAATGCAAGTCGCATCTCTTGATTTACGCTTTCTGGACCAATCCAGAACCTTTTCCTTCCAATCCCCACAACTTTGGGTTCTGATAAGTTTGAAGTCTTAGTACCCAAAAGTTAAATACTTGTACCGGGTGATAGTAGTTTCAGTACACCTGGTTATCTGGACTTCTGGTACCTCTGAACCTACATGTTCAACAACAACACTGACTAGACATTGTGATGGTCAAAGGTAAAGAGAACATGAGACAAGTTGTGGAATCCCAAAAGTATGTCTTTACAAAAATATGTATTTCTGAATTAAGCTTCCTTTTAAAATGTTGACACGTCTTCCAAGAATAGCAACATCAACGCTGATAAATTTTTCCAGCTATCTGAATTTATGTCACAAAACAGCATGAAGAAAAATTAATAAAACATTACCCCCAAACCATATGGTCCTACCCCAAACAAAACTGAGTCAGCTATGACTTTGTTTTCATACATACACATGCTTCTAAATAAAATATGCCTGGAATAAATAGTGCCCAGCTGGCTTAGTCGGTGGAGCACACGACTCTTGATCTCAGGGTTATGAGGTGGAGCCCCAAGCTGGCACAGAGATTACTTTAAAAAATTTGTTTAAATAAACAAACAAATAAGAATATATTGGAATACCTTCAACTCTCAGCACCATTTACGATCAAGGGCAGGCTAACGCAAATAGAACAGTAGCAGTGGTTACAAAGATAAACCACAAAAAGGCAGCGGTGTCTGGTATAGAGAGACTGGAGCCAGGATACCTGGGTTCAAATCCCAACTCTACCTCCTAATAAGCTGTGTAACTTTGAAAAGTCACTCATCTTTGCAGAACTCATTTTTTCCCTCTTTTTTTATTTTTATTTTTAAAGATTTTACTTATTTAAATAATCCGTACCCCCAGCGTGGGGCTAGAACTCATAACCAAGATCAAGAGTCACATGCTCCACTGACTGAGCCAGCCAGGTGCACCAGAACTCATTTTCCTTCTTCTGAGAAATAGAGATACCTCATAATGTATGAAAAAAAATATTAAGTTTTCTTTTTTCTTCTTTTTTTTAAAGTAAGTTCCACACCCAGCATGGAACCCAACGTGGGGCTTGAACTCATAACCCTTAGATCAAGACCTGAGCCGAGATCAAGAATTGGATGCTTAACCAATGGAGCTACTCAGGCACCCCTAATTTTGTTTATTTTTCTTTATCTTTTTATTGTTTTTTTTTTTTAAGATTTACGAATTTATTGGAGAGAGAGAGCAAGCAAAAATGAGTCAGAAGGAAGGGATAGAGAGAGAGAATCTCTCAAGCAGACGCCCCGCCAAGCGTGGAGTCAAGATGTGGGCCTTGATTCCACTACCCACAAGATAGCAACCGGAGCCGCAACCAAGAGATATGGATGCCCAACTGACTGAGCCACCCAAGTGCCCCAAGTTTGTTTATTTTTTAAAGCAACACCAAACCCTATGGCTTCTTAGAAAATATACATGCAAAATACCTTTCAACTGTGGTTGAAAACTACTCGCTGTTCATCCTTAAGCAAGTCATTAACACTGCAAGCCTCAGTTTCCTTATTTGTAAATGGAGTATTAAAAAAAAATCCACTCAGAAGGTTGTCACAGAATCAAATGAGATATGACAAGTAAAGTGCTTAACAGAGTGTAGGGACATAGTAATCATTAAGTCTAAATGGCAGGTGTTTACTATTAAAATGACAGAATTTTTTAAATGGGCAAAATAAAGCAGGCAAATGCAAATAAAATGAATGCATGGGTAGCAACTTAGAATCAGAGAAACATAAGTGGGGTGCCTGGCTGGTGCAGTCAGTGGAGCACGCAACTCTTGATCTCGGGATTTTGAGTTTGAGCTCCACACTGGGTCCAGAGATCACTTAAAAATAAAATCTTAAAAAGAAAAGAAAAACATTATAAGTAACAAGGTTACTCTGTTAATAGGAGGTATACTTTTAATAAAGATATGAAGGTCATAACTCAATATAAAAATAAACATGTTGAATATATAATGCAAAAGCCAGTAAAAGTTAACAGATGTTACCAACCATCAAACAGGGCACCTATCGATTTGTAACAAACCAAGTAGAGAAAAACATAAACGAGAAATTTAAATAAGGCTTAACTGTTGGATTTATGTCAAGATTTACAACTGCACTGAATACTTCTAGTGTTAAACTCCATGAAACACTTGGAAAACCAATCAAATAAGCTACCAAAAAACAAACAAAAACCTACATTACAAAAGACAAAAGTTATACAGGCCATATTCACTTAAAATCAAAAAATAGGGGCGCCAGGGTGGCTCAGTTGTTTAAGCGTCCAACTCTTGGTTTCAGCTCAGGTCATGATCTCGGGAGTCATGGGACTAAGACCTACTGCTTGAGATTCTCTCTCTCCCTCCCACCCTCCACCCACTTGTGCGCTCTCTCTCACTCTAAAATAAAAGAAAAAATAAATCTTTAAAGTCCCAGTACTTACCTTAGTAACTAGCACATAACATGCATGAACTGAATATGTGCTGAGTAAACAGATTCAGAAAAAACAACAAAATTGAGAACACTATGCATCAAAACTTGAGGTGTCTGGTCAAAGTTGTACTTAAAGTTAAGTTCCTAGCTTTAACAACTAGTATTATTTTGAAGTGAAAAAAAATATTCAGCTCAAGATTAGAAATCAATTCAGAAAGCTGCCCTCCCCAAAACAGGAAATAATTAATAAATATGAAAAGTTAATGACTTAGTAAGAGAACTGCTCAACAATAAAAGGTAGTCAAAATGTGGCAAATCTCTCTGAATTGTATGCTTAAAAATGGTTAAAATGGCACATTTTATGATATATATTTTTACCACTATTAAAAAAAGATTTTTTTTTTAAGAAGGGCAAATTTAAGGGCAGGGATGGATACTGAAAATTAAAAAAAATAAAACCTACAACAGATTTAAAAAGAACTGTTCTAGAAAGTTTAACAGATGATTATCCCTTAAGAAACAGAATATTCCTGAGCACTAACAACGTGCATACTTCACAGGGTTAATTAAATGCTCTAACACCAGAAACATCTTAGAATCATGAAAAGCACATGATAACAATTAGCATTCATGGAGTCCTACTAAGATTCTCCCTCTCATCTACCTCAAACCGCCCACACGTTCCCCAAAGCCATGGTTTTAAATTAATTCCCACCACAGATGCACCATATATGGATGTTCTCCAGTCAGTTTATTTTCTACAACAGACTCCCGACGTTCTCAAGGACACATGAGGACCTTCAAGAAGACCTGCTGTAACAAGTCACTAAAACATTTAAATGACCTCCTCAGACCTTTAAGAAACATGTAAGATTAAGGTAAGTTCTGCCTCTAAATCACACTGTACTTTTGGACATTCTTGTATTAATCTTGGGAGATGGTCACTGTTCACAGGGCAGGAAAACCACAACAATGCTCCAGTGAAAGGACAGTGGGGTACGGGCTGCCAGCAGCTAAGTGACTTCCAGACAAAACCAGGAGCTTCAAGATTTCCCCTTTTCAAACTAATGCCTTCACAAAATTGACATCAGAACGGTAACCATTAGTTACATCAAAAATAATGAATATCTGGGGCGCCTGGGTGGCTTAGCCGTTAAGCATCTGCCTTCGGCTCAGGTCATGATTCCAGGGTCCTGGGATCGAGCCCCGCATTGGGCTCCCTCCTCGGCGGGAAGCCTGCTTCTCCCTCTCCCACTCCCCCTGCTTGTGTTCCCTCTCTTGCTGTCTCTCCCTCTGTCAAATAAATAAATAAAATCTTAAAATAATAATAATGATGATGATGATGACTATCTGGGATAGTTATTACATGGACTCCACAATATTCGCAAGATTCTGAGGTATTTTAGTTCTCACGTCCACTAAAAGCCTGAGGTAATATAATTTTGAGTCCAATGCCTGTACAAAGTCCAATAAAACTCAAATGACCACATGAAATCCTCAAAAATGCTGCATGGAAATTACTGTCTAAACCACAAAGACTGGTCAGAGAATCAGCATATCACCATCTTAAGTGGCCCTACACCTGTTATGATACCTTCCCGGCCCCTTAAAACCAAAAGGGCAGGTGCTGCCTGGCCCTGGCCTCTCTGTGCCTGTTTCCTCAACACAAACTGGAGCCAAGAGCACCTCCACTCCAGGTCCCCGTGAGTACGGAGGGAGACACACACGTACGGAGGGCACAACAGTGCCTGGTGTGGGAAGTGCTGTCGAAATGCCAGCTGATGTTAATACTTCACTACCAGGTTTGTGGCAGAGCTCCTCAGCAACTAACTGCTTACTGTAAATTAATGCCAAAAGAGCAAGACCAATTAATTTCTGACTTCTATCATAGTTCTGGGCTGCTGCTATTTATATCTCATTGCTGTCCAACTCACCTAAAACACAAGCCTCCTGGGAGCAGAAACCACTCCACCCGACACTTCCTTGCAACCCAACCATGCCGAACAATACACAACAAGGTTTACGGACATTCTTAAAAACGCTACAATCCCAGTATCTAGCATGTACCCGACATACCAAAAAACTTCAAGAAATGTTTGCTCCATGAATCAATTTTCATTCTTTTGACTTGACGTCCAAGGCTCTGACACCCCTTGGTGAGTCTGGCCTTTGCACAAACTGCCAGTGACCAGATTCTACTCAGTCGCTGGACAGCAACTGTGACTTCTCTCACTTGGGCAAATGCTTGAGGTCTTCTGTGGTTCTCAGTCTGCACAGACAATGCGCTGTCCTTGCTCCCTCCCTCTCCTCTGCATAGACAAGTCAGCACACTCTCTAGCCCAGGGCCTGGGCCTGGGCCAGGAGCATCTCAAGTATTTTGGGGGGGAGGCGGTTAGGAGTGGGGACCCTTAGAGGGAGAGGGAAACTTCTTTCTCAGTAAGTTTTTTTTAATTTCATTTGGCTTTTCAATACTTCCAAGAGGGCAGAGGGCTGCTACCTGTACCCAAATAACTCTTTGGTAATCGGAATTAATTGATAAATTCATGTTGCTTCTGATTTTAATATTCATTTTTTAATTAATGCCAAATGATTAACTCATTTAATAAAAAAGCTATGCATGTAATCTTTATTGAAAACTCCTCTGTTCCAAATCTATTTAAGGCAGTCAGATGTAAGCATCAATGATGGTAGGAGAGGTGGGCGCCTGGCTGGCTCAGTCGGTGGAGCACGGGACTCTTGATTTTGGGGTCGTGAGTCTGAGCCCATGTTGGGCTTAGAGATTACTCAAAATAATAATAATAATGATGACGATGATGATGTAGGAGGAGTCACAGGTTCTGAGTGTTACAGAACCTCAAGGGCCCATTCTTGGCCTCTCCTCACCAATGCTTCACCCCATCAGTCACATCCACACCATCAAGACACACTCAACTCCCAGAAGTTGGTTTGGGGCTCAGATGTCTATGGTGGAGAGGGCTGGGAAGATGACGGCGTAGGAGGACCCTAAGCCTGCCTTGTTCCACAGATACATCAAGGTGACACTCAGATCGATGACACTCAGAGAACGATCCAAAGACTAGCAGAACAAGCTCCACATCGAAGGCTAGAAGGGTGAAGACACAGTTTGGGAGCAAAACAGACCATCGTCCACAATGGAAAGGGAGCCAGTGGCATAGAGAAGAGCAAAAATCAGATGTCTATGGAACAATCGCCTAATCCACATCTCTTGGACATCTCGAGGCTCTTGGAGTTCAACACGTCCAAAACCAAATTTATGCTGTGGCAGCAGTGAACCAGAGAACCTGGGTGTCATCGATGCAAAGAAAATGAAAGGTCAGTAGACACGGCTAGCTTAGTGTGTGGAACAGCCTAGTGTGCCCCACGTGAAGCACACCTGTGCCCCTGAGAAGGTCTATGCCCCCCCCATCTCATAACCAGAAACCAACAGGGTGCACCACATTCCCCTGTCGAATGCCCACCCACACCCTGACACCAGGCCTCTAACGGGTCTTCCTGCTTCAGTCTTTGCCCCTTCCATCTACGAAGCATCAGCAGTCATTCTTGCAGAACCTAAGTCACAGCATATCACTCTTCTGCTCAAATCCTCCATGTTCCCATCTTTACATGATTAAAACCAGAGTGTCAGACAGTGTCAGACATCTGTCCACAGAGCCTGACACTCACGGGACAGATGGACAGACATGACATACACGGCAACAGATGATCTTGGACATGGAGCTGTGTGAAGTGAGAGCAGGACCTGTGCCTCACACCACTTGGTGATAAACAAATACATACAAGGGATTTTTTGAAAACAGAGATTCATACCTATCCAAATATGCAAACCTATTAGACTAGAGCAGATCAGGGGTTGGGGAGGAGTGAGCATAAAATGAAGCTGGGTTTGGTGGGGGGGGGGGAAGGAAAGCAGGGAAAAAGGAGACCAACACTTACCAGATGTTGGGCACGTACTGTGATCCAAGGAGTATGAGGTCCTAAACAAATGCAGCTAACACACCATAAGACCTGCCCCCAGGTCCATCCATTCGATGGTACTTCCTATCTCAGGGGAAATCATTTCTGAAATCTGACTCCTAAGAATTTGCTTTGCCCCTCCCACATTCAACCCACCTCACTCTCCTGTAAGTCTCAGACATGTGCCCTTCTGTCCATTTTCACTGCCACCTTACCTCTCTCACCTGTCTCCCTGTACCCACTGTTATCCTGCAAACCATTACCCTCCCTGCAGGCTTGGGTGTCTGACTCAGCTTTTCAAAACCCTTTAACTATCTCCAACTGCTCTAAATGGAAAGACCCCCAACTCTGGCCCCAGACTTCAAGGTCGCACGTGGGTACTTCCCACCGCACCTCCTACAGGCCCCTTGCTCCACTTCCCCAGCAGGGCTGGGCTCAGCACATGGCTTTCCTCCTACCTGGCCTACTGATAGCTCCTGCCCATAAGCAGCAGCCAGGCCCAGCCTGCAACCTTTAATCTTACCTAAATCTCTCATTTTACAAATCAGAGGAGGACAAGAGATTCTCTCTGGGTCCCACAGTGAATTCCTGGCAAGGCTGGAAAACCGCCCAGGTCCCCAGCCCAGCCCTTATTGTGAGGCCACATCCTTGGACAATCTGGTTTCCATTAGGTACCATGCAGGACTTTATTTACAGGGAAAGGGGATTAAAAAGAAAGCTTCCAATGTTACTATGGGCTTAACTTTTAGTTAAATTTAGTCTTTATAATCTGTTCTGATATCCTGAGCAAGATTTAGAAAGTGATAAATAAAAAGTTCTCGTCTAGGGGAACCTGGGTTGCTCAGTCTGTTAGGCATCTGCCTTCAGCTCAGGTCATGATCCTGGGGTTCTCGGATCAAGTCCCGCATCAGGCTGCTCCCTGCTCAGCAGGGAGTCTGCTTCTCCCTCTCCCTCTTCCCCTCCACCTGATTGTGCTCTCCCTCTCAAATTAAAAAAATACAAAGATGTCTCTGTGAAGGAGAATTCTGAGCGATATGTATAGAATAAAATCCTAGACCAGAACTTTTTTTTCCTAAGATTTTATTTATTTATTTGAGAGAAAGAGCACAAGCAGGCGGAGGGCAGAGGGAGAAGCAGACTCCCCACTAAGCAGGGAGCCCGATATGGGGCTCGATCCCAGGACCCTGAGATCATGACCTGACACCAAGTGTCAGACACTTAACCAACTGAGCCACCGGGGCACCCCACCAAGACACTTTTAAATTAACTTTTCTACCTCTGAAGCCATTCCTTTCCAAACTCATACTATACATACAACTTTTTTTACGCATAACCAAACAGAAGGTCATTGTTCAAACAGGTGTGCGTCTCCAAGCTTGTCTGCAAGATGACTCTCATAGGGAAAGTGCCCCACTGTCCCCCTGCTTAGTAACCCAGGCCCTTTCTCTCATGCCTACAGAGGGGTGGGGGGTGAGGAAGAGAGACAGCCCATCACAGTATGCCCAGGGACCCAAGACGAGGCCTAGCATAAAAACATGGTCTGGTCTACTTCTGAGAAATGTGAATTAAAATCCAAAGTGAAATCAGCCAGTAATCACTAGAGGCTGTCAAGTGGAACGGCTTGGTCCATGGCAAGCAGAATCACCAAAGACCAGAAGCCATGCGTAAGGTGGGACAGCCAGAAGAGAAGATCACCGAAGCCGCCCCACATCGAGAAGGAGCAATGGTACAGGCAGGGTGGCCTTCTGTTTCTTGCAATCTGAACAACCCTGAACACAACAGAAAGTAGGAAGGGGAGGGAAGGGGCAGGAGGGACAGGAGGGACAGGAAGAGGCACTGGTGTGGTCAGCTCTTAAAGCGCTCTATTTCAATCTAGGAAACTGGACTAAATGCAGCCCACCTGAGCATGAGTTTTGGCTAGAACAAAAGCTCTCAGCCCAAGGAGTAAGGACTGAAAATGAGCCGGGGATCCTCTACCCAAACGCTACTCTGGGAAGGAATACTCCAAGTCCCGCACCCATGGGGTGTTTTGCATACCTTCTTCCAAACTGCACACTGCCTTACATCCAGACGTGGGAAGGTTTATCTCCTGTGTCACCATGAGACTTCAGTAATAAAAGGGAGAAAAGAGTTTTAATTATTCCAGTCAAGAGAGAGGGCTGGAGGGCCCTTTACTGCTGTGTCCTACACTAACGACCGTGCTGTCTTTAGGAGGAATAACAAATGAGGTGACCAAAAAGAGTCTTAATATTCTCACCCAGTTCATGGAATACTTAGGAAAAGTTTAAAATATATGGACTTAATTAAAATATACGGAGAAAAAAACATGGAGGTTTAGTTTAGAACATGTCATCAAAACTCTTTTAAGAAACCTAGAGTTGCTTCTTCAGCTCAGAAGGACTCTCTGAACCTACAATGCTGGAAGAAATCCAAATGGCCGGTCCACAGTGGCTCACAGAGCGTACTGCTTTCTTACAACAGGAAGATCTGAACACACTAAATTCAAACCTGCAGGTAGAAATCAAAGCAAGATGATTTGTCCAAGAAGGACAGATTCAAACTGGCCTCTAGAATGAGCAGAAGGTGACTGGAGACTCCCAACACTCACTGCTGCCCAACTGCCCAAAAGCACAAGTTCTGAAGAAGTGCTAAGTCAGTCACAATTTCAGAAGACATTCAAAAGTGAAGACGAGAGGTCATGCGTTAAGTGCCTGTTACCTAGTATTAGGTGTTAAAACCTCCAGATGTATGTGAATTATGCGGCATCCGACCCTGAGGATATGGCTCCACTTTCAAGAGTATCTGAATGAGATAAAATCAACTTCTGCTCACATGACAGTACACCAGCCCCAAAATTCTGAGGGAGACTGTAGGAATAGGACCATCCAGAAATTTGTGAATTTGTGACCAGATTCTAGGTAATATTTCAGTCCAACTCATTAGGAAACTATCTTTTCTTTTAGTGGAATTAGCTAAAATTATAAAGGAGAGTCACAGGGCCTTGGCACCTGCTGTTCCCTCTGTCTATAACACTCTTGTCCAGATGTCTACATAGCTTTGCTCCCTCACTGCCTTTGGGTCTCTGTTCAGTGCTACCTTCTCAGAAGGCCTTCCCTAACCTGCACCACCCCCCTCTGGCCCCACTTAACCCTGGAGGCATCACGCCCACACAACCTACTTCATCACTCACCATCCCACCCACTTCATCTGATGGAATTTACTGTGTCTTCCCTTGAAAGGGGGAATGGGGATCTTCATGTGTTCTGTTTGCTCATAGATCCTCAGTGCCAAGAACAACTCCTGACACATACTAGATGCTCTAAATACATGACAAAGGAAGACAGATCTCAGGTGTGCCTTTAACTGAATCTTCCCTACAGCTCTCAAGAGCATTTCAGGATGTTAAATACCAGAGCTCTCACTATTAAAACTGAAATAGCACTAAGCTCATATATGCACATTTTGTTTAAATAAGACTGAATAAACCTAACTGGACTGCTTTTGTATTACTGCTAAATAAAATTCCATTTTTAGGAAGTTATAGTCCACCCACTGTTAGCAACAAAAGTTCTATTACAATTTCTCAGCCCCACACTTGAGTTTCGAATCAGTTGGCTCTTCACAAGAGTCTGGATGAGTAAGCACATGAGTGTTTCAATAAATAACTAGGACAATATTCAAACAAATGCTGTTTAATCCCCAGAGTGACCTAACGACTTAACCCTACTCAACCAAGAGTTTCTATGCCACAAGAAAGGGAGGACAATGATCTTCCACACTCCAGAATCAACTAAATCTGGACCTGATTTTGCACACAAGGAATGTATCCAACCCATTACCTCTTAAGACCTAAGTCCCAATTCTCCAAATAACCACCCATGCTTTTTCACAGTAACGCCCCTCTTGTTTTTCCCTTACTGTGGTAGCTATACCTGGTAATAACATTCATACCTCGCTGTGGGAAATGCTGGCCTAGAATGTTTCACTATGCCTTTTAATTTAGTATGTTTCAACATCTGGACTAAATTAGCTAGACTCTGTCTAAATTCACATGACAGGAAATGTCTACACTTCGAATGCGATAGTGAAATTTTTACACAACTTTTAAAAATTCCTAATTCTACATCTCATTTGATTCATTCAACAAACACTTATTGGCTATGAAAAAGGTACTCTGCCTTAAAATCTCTCTGCATTCGATAAACTACCAATCTAGTAAAAGGCAATGAAGGCACAGGTAAATACAAATGTGTTCAGTGTCATCAGAGGTGACTGTTGTCGCTGAGAGAAGATCAGGGTGAGCTGAGTGGAGAAAGCAGCAACAAGCCAGGCCCCAAATAACAAAGAATAGCAGGGTGCTCAGGAGGCAGAACTGGAAGGAAGGGATGGAGTGTGGGAAAAGAAGAGGATGTGAGAGAAAAAGCCTTCCTGGAAAGCAAAGGTAGGGAGCCAAGGTCCAGATGTGATGTATGAGAAAGTACAAGGTAATGGGAGAAAGGAGGAGGGGACCCAGCTGGAGAACAGCAGGTGGACTCCTCTGGAAGGACTCCCATTCAAGAAGACCCGAGAGCACACCACCCCCACCCACATAACAGGCTGTACATCCAGGCATGGGGCACCTGGGTGGCTCAAGTTGGTTAAGCACCCAACTCTTGGTTTCGGCTCAGGTCACGACCTCAGGGTCGTGGGATTGAGTCCCGTGTGGGGCTCTGTGCGTGGCGCAGAGTCTGCTTGTCCCTCTTCCTCTGCTCCTCCCCCTGCACCTGCTCTCTTTCTCTCTCCATCTGACTCTAAAGTGAGTAAATTAAAAACCTTTTAAAAAATTACACAAAACAGGGGTGCCTGGATGGCTCAGCCATTGAGTGTCTGCGTTTGGCTCAGGTCATGATCCCAGGTCATGGGATTGAGCCCCACATCAGGCTCCCTGGTCAGCGGGAAACCTGCTTCTCCCTCTCACACTCCCCTTGCTTGTGTTCCCTCTCTCACTGTCTCTGTGTCAAATAAATAAATAAAATCTTTAAAAAAAATTACACAAAACAAAAATACAATAAGATAAAAATGAAATCATATTCCTGCATACTTTTTAATTAACATTACTGAAAAACTTTTTTTTTTTTTTTAAAAGGAGGGGTTGGGGAGGAGGAGAGGCAGGGAAAGAATCTTAAGCAGGCTCCACGCCCAGCACAGAGCCCAACACGGGGCTTGATTTCACAACTCTGAGATCATGACATGAGTCAAAATGAAATCAAGAGTCGAACACTTAACTAAGACACCCGGGTGCCCTGGAAAAACTTTTTACAAAAAGAACCATGAGAAAAAAATTTAAGGAGGCCAGTGTAATTGAATGTACTTTATTAATTTTCAAAATCTTGCTATAATACTTTGTATTAAAACCAGATTTTTGGAACACTATAAATTCAATTACATAGAAAGCTGGTTTTGCCAGCAGTCTTTACTGAAAAAGGTACCTCTCTTATTTAAATACACACAGATCTAAATGGAAGAAATATATCATTTGCACTTACCAAATCATGCTAATCAATTTTCAATCCCATCAATCAATTACACAAAGATTTTTATTAAAATTCAGCTAGTCAATTTTTATCTTTGAGTTCTTTGTTTTTACACAAATCAGAAGGTATCACATTTTTGTATTTTTAATAAGCTCAAAAGAAACTTTATAAAAAGCTTATAGACAGTAAAAGAATTTCACTTCCCAGTTTAAGGGTGCAGTAAGATGACTCCTTACATTACTCTTAGCACCAAACCAAACACTGCGGTAACAACCCTAAACACCCATTTTCAACATGCTCTATGGGAAGAGCTTCTTTCCAAAAGCAATTTTCTACTCATGTTAAAGTGTCACCTTCACTTTGACGGGGCAGATGAAGTGTTTATTTTCTCAAAAATACTGAATTTGCTAGGTAGCTTTCTACTGAAAGCCACTTACTATTACAGAAAAGATCAGCAAATTTAGACCACTTGTCTTTGTGTAAAAGAAAAACACTCAATTCATCTTCAGAATAGGCAGTGCTTTTAATTTTGCCACAAGATAACCAGAAAAGCTCTGTGTCTTGCCAAGTACTTTCACAGTTATTCCCCATCTCATTACAAAACACTGTAGCGACTTACTACTTTTGTAAAGGGCTCAGGCTGATCCCATATATGATTCTGGCTTCAATTTATTGCTCTAAGAACTTATTTATGCATCGTGTGGTGAATAAATTTAACATGGGTTGTTCTTTCTGCCACCCTACTGTATCCAAGCATCTTTTTTTATAAATTACAGTGGCTTCTCCATCACTGGTTATATCTAATTTTTCTGCAAACCCTGTTAATTAGAGAAAACATTTCAGAATATATATGCCCCAGGATATTCAGTCTCTCTCTCTCGCTCCCTCTCTCTCTCACACACACACATAAAAGTACCCAATCTAAAAAAAGCATAACCTGAAAACTGTTTAGAAGCATGTTTCCATTATCCCAGAACAAACCCCTCCATGTGATGTGTTTATCATAATTTATCCTAATAATTTTTCAAATCTTCTGCAGTCCTTTCTATGAATACTCCAAAAGTATTTGCTGACAAAGTAATTTATTTATTTTGGCACCATTTGTTTCCCATGAACTATTTCATCCCTTTGGCCTACCCACTCCCCCCTTGCTGGAAGAGCAAGCTCCTCCCAATGGTATGTGGCTATTTTGTCTCTGAGTGTTGGTAAGTGTGGAAGACGCTGCAGCCCGGCTTGATCAACCCCACAACTGAATGCTGTACTTTCGTTCGGAAGTCATTCTTGGAAGCCCAGCCTAGAGACCTGTTCCACCTGAACTTTCCATAATGCTGTATGCTCCTAATTCTCCATCTTCAATGTCTGTCTGTGGAAATAGCTAGAGTTGCTTATGCAACCGAACCTTTTAGAAACTCAGGAGTTCATCCTTACGCTTAATGTAATTTTATAAAGTACTAGATTGAGTAACCCAGAACTTGAAACATTGCTACAAAATGTACGACTGTTTCTCACTTGGTTTATAAATGTTCTGCTGACTATAAAGGCTCCCTACTTTCTTTCCCTAACATCTCAAGGCAAGATAACCACTTTGAACGTGGCTGGTCACTAGTAACTTCACATTTCAAGTAATCTTTGAGAGTCGGTTCTCAGCTCTGCTTACATCATTTTCCGAACTTCATTACGTGGCTAATAAAGAGAGACTACTCGGGAAGCAGCTGTGGTGTTTCTGCCATCAATTTCCTGATTGTTCATATGCTTTCATCATTGGCATTGTCTTCAATCCAGGGTTTCTTCGAAGACTACTTATTTTGTGAGGACCGGTTTAATTAAAATCATCAGAATTCAAGAACGTACTTAATGAGCGCTTCTTCAACATGCTGTAAGCGAACAAACTCCCTCTCTTGCCTCAGGACACCTCAGCAATCACGCAAGACTCAGGACTCTGAAAGACCCAGCAAGCGAGGGTGCCCATCTCAACCCATGTAACAAGCGTTTGGAAAGCACAGCATCTTACTGGAAAATATAAGAACTAACAGCACCACTACTCCTAGTGTGCCTCTCAAGTACACCTCACTTTAGAGACCCAGCAGTAGGCGATGGGTAGTCTCTGAAAGTGTGTGACCAAAGGACTGACAATCATGGAATCATAAAGTTGGAAAAGATCTTCAAGATTATCTAGCACAGTCCTACCTGTCAGATAAAGAAACTGTACAATGCACAACCACATATAGCTAGCGTGAGATCTTTAGACAAAAACTTATTTTGAGGGGTGCATGGCTGGCTCAGTCGGTGGAGCATGTGACTCTTGATCTCAGGGTTGAGTTCAAGCCCCGGTCGGGTATAGAGATTACTTAAAAATAAAAATAAAAAAATATTTAAGAAAAACTTACTCTGATAAATTAGCTAGCACATAAACCACTATGCCATTTTGTAATGTGAAGAGGAGTTTAGTCTAAACGTGGATAGGCTGAGTTCACTTGCCAGAAATGAGGCAAGAAAGGCCTCAGCCACCACTCTAGTAACCAAGTACAACACAATGTTAGAGATGGACTGCTCATCACTTGAGTTGTTAAGTATTATCAAAAATCTCTACCAACATACACTAAAATTACCAAGTATAAGAATGAACTCAAGAGAAAGAACTGGATGCAGACACACCTGCATCAAGGTGAGTATTGTAAATGTAGGAACAGGTGAATGCAACCAAAGCCCGGGTAAGGAGGAGAACAAGGACACTGCCTTTTAAAAAAAGCAAAAAGGGGTGCCTGGGTGGCTCGGTCAGTTAAGCATCCAACTCTTGATTTCATTTCATCTCAGATCACGATCTCAGGGTTGTGAGATCGAGCCCTGCACTGGGCTCTGCACTGGGTGTGGAGCCTGCTTAAGATTCTCTCTCTCCATCTGCCCTTCCCCCCTTCCCCCCCACATGCTCTCTCTCTCTCAAAATAAAATAAAATAAAAATAAAAAGAAGGCAAAAGAGAGTTCCAGAAAGGTGTATACAATCAAGAACAAATGCAACAAGCTCAAAGGACATCAGGATTGAACAACAACTACAGGATCTGGTAAGGATATGATCACTTAATGACCTCTGGGAAAGCTGACTAAAGTGGTAGATGGATAAGAAAGTAAAACAGGAATTGAAGATGAAGAAAGTAGAAGCAACCAATATTAACCAATATTATTAACCTGTATTTTCAAGTTATTTAGTGGCAACAGGTAGGACAAGGTCAAACAGAAAGGTATCTGCAGTGGTTAAGCAAGGTCAAGAGAAGGACTGAGGGGGAAGGGAAGACAGGAAATTAAAAATCTGGATGCTAAGGAAACTAATCCAATAAAGGATGAAAGATTCCAGATCCAGGAGAGAAAGAACAGAGGTTTTGAAGAAACCTCAAGATAATGTACTCACATAAATTTTGCAGCAAGTTTCCATGGGTTAACAGACTCACTAAAATTCATCAGTTAAGAACCCCAGGAATATAAAATTAACTTTGGAAAAAAGGACAATGCTTTCTTCCAAATTCGAAGACAAAGACAACAACAAATTTCAGGAAAAAAAAAAGGAAAGAGGGAAGAAGTGCAGGAGTTCACATCAACTAGACTGGATCCCAGAGCAACATTTTCTGAGTGTGCACTATGTGTCGAGTTAAGCCACAGACCATGGTTTAGAAGAAAACGTCCCAATGAACTAGGGATTACAATCCAGTCTAAGTGCCATGGCCGCGCTGAGGACAGACACCAAAGGAACCCAGAAGGGCTGCAATAGCCTGGCCTAGGATAATGCAGGTGCGCTTCCCACAGGGATAGCCCACGACCTCTTCTGAGAGGGAAACAGCAGTTAAGCCGGCAAAGAAGGGAGCGAAACAGTGTGCAAAGGTGCAGAGGCGAGAAGGACAGGGCCTGCTCACACTGCAGGCCGCGTCACACAGGCAGAACGGTGCGACTGCTACAGGGTCAGACACAGGTGGTGAGAGCAGCAGGACAACAAAGTGGAAGGAAGTAAAGAGCAAGACGGAGAACCTCTCCATTCGACCAGAGCATCGGTCAGCCAAGGCCTGGAAGAGCAAGTGAAGGTGTCACCAAAGGAAAGTGAGGACTTCCAAGTGATCAGACAAGCGCAGATTTATGTGTCAAAAGGGTTGACTGAAGAGGTCGTACAAAGGACACTCACAACAAAGACTAGTTTACAGAAAGGGATGAGAGTTCTTACAAGAATAGCAGGGGGTTTGTATCCCGGGTGGTCACTGATAAGTGATAAATGCCACCAAGAGCTGAAGGATGCAAGAGGGGAGACTGACAGGACAATTAAAGGGATTTTCCAAACTCAATTCTTTGGGCCCTGGCTTCCTCAGCTAGCAAATACCATCTCAGCAAAAAGCATGTGTTCTGTTGTTTTCTCGTCCAGTTCTAAAGTTCTGTGAGTCTATGATTTGCCAATCCTAGCATTCCAACTGGAATACTGGTGCGGGCATCTGCAAATGTGCAAACATAAAAAGAACAGTTCAACTCACAGTGTGGAGAGGCATTTAATTGTAATGACTGGATGACAGATCCAACCTTCCTATTACTCTTTTTTTAAATTGAGATGTAACTGACCCATTATTCTTTTAAAGGAAGGGAGAATATTGACAGCAGCTGTAATTTAAGCCAGTTAATAAGCGACGTTTTTATTTTTTTCTTAAGATTTTATTTATTTATTTGACAGAGAGAGACAGTGAGAGAGGTAACAAGCAAGGGGAGTGTGAGAGGGAGAAGCAAGTTGCCCACTGACCAGGGAGCCCGATGAGGGGCTCGACCCTAGGACCCTGGGATCATGACCTGAGCCAAAGGCAGATGGTTAATGGCCGAGCCATCCAGGCACCCCATTTTTTTATGCTTTTAAAAACAGAAAGCAACCACAATATTATAACCATAGTCAAGAATTCATTTCTGGGATTTCTTTACCTAAAGCAACCAAACAGCTTTGCAAGGGGCTGGCAACTCCCTTCTCTAAGCTGTCCTAGTCCTTGACAGGGGTGCGCCAGCACTGACAGGTCTTCACCTTCAGGAGCCTCTGTAGAGAAGGCTAACCTCTCAGCAGGCACTTGTAGAAAACGTTAACCCTTCTGGGCTACTTTCATCAGTGCAGTAATTGCCAAGCATTAAGAGAAAAAAAAAAAAAGAATGGAGAGGAGGGGAGGGGAGGGGAGGGGAGGGGAGAGGAGAGGAGAGGAGAGGAGCGGACAAGGAAAAGGAAAAGGAAAAGGAAGAGGAGAGGAGAGGAAAGGAAAAGGAAAAGGAAAAGGGGAAGAGAGGAAAGGAAAGGGAAAAGGAAAAGGAAAGGAAGGAAGAAATAAAGAAAAGAATTAGATTGTAACAAACTATTAGTTAACAATTTCACTGAATTTTGGCATTAATATAAAATTACTACCATATTGTGAACATATATATTAATTAGCTTTTTGCAGAACTTCCTTCAAGAAAATAAAAATTAATCTTCCCATTTCATAGATGAGGCAGCTAAAAATAAAATTAAAATTCAGGGTCACTAAATGCAATGTGGTGTCCTAAATTAGGCCTTGGAAGAGAAATAGAATATTAGTGGAAAAATTGGTGAAATCAAAATAAAGTCTGTAGTTAATATTGTACCAATTTTAACATCTTGGTTTTAACAAATACACCAAGGTTATATAAGATGTCAACATTAGTGAACGTCAGTTGAAGGGAATATGGGAACTCTCTATATTAACTTGGCAACTTTTCTGAAAGTCTAAAATTATTCTAAAAGAAAAAGTTTAGGGGTCCCCGGGTGGTTCAGTTGGTTAAGCGTCTGCCTTCAGCTCAGGTCATGATCACAGGGTCCTGGGATCGAGCCCCACATCAGGATTCCTGCTCAGTGGGGAGTCTGCTTCTCCCTCTCCCTCTGCCCATCCCCACTGCTCATGCTCTTTCTCTGTAAATAAATAAATAACCTTAAAAATATAAAAATAAAATAAAAAGTTTATTAAAAAAAAAAAATCCAGGGCTGGAGTGCCTGGGTGGCACAATTGGTTAAGCATCTGATTCTTGGCTTCACCTCAGGTTGTGATCTTGGGGTGGTGGGATCGAGCCTGGCATTGGGCTTGCACTTTTCATGGAGTCTGCTTAAGATTCTCTCTCCCACTGCGCCTGGGTGGCTTAGTAGTTAAGCGTCTGCCTTCGGCTCAGGGCGTGATTCCGGCGTTCCGGGATCAATCCCCACATCAGGCTTCTCCTCTGTGAGCCTGCTTCTTCCTCTCCCACTCCCCCTGCTTGTGTTCCCTCTCTCGCTGGCTGTCTCTCTCTCTGTCAAATAAATAAAATCTTTAAAATAAAAAAAAAAAAAGTAAAATGTTGGGGCTCCTGCTAGGTCAGTCAGTAGAGCAAGCAACTCCTGATCTCAGGGTTCGAGCCCCATGTTGGGTGCAGAGATTATTTAAAAATAAAATCTTAAAAAGAGAGAGAGAGAAACGTCATTTGCATTCTAGGAGTATGTGTGGGGAAAAAAGTCAATTTCCACGAAATGTGATAATTCAATGCCACATACATTATTGGAATTACTCTAAGATAGTTAAGAAACTGAACTTGATTTCTACAGTAAAAATATAAAGAAATGAATGTTTTATAGTCCCATGAGATACAAATTATTTGATCCCAACTCATACTGGTTAAAGGCTCTCTAAAGACAGCTTGTGTCTCCATGCTAGTGTATTCCAGCAAGTGAGTTCAGAAAGCCTACTGGGTCAAAAGAGTCAAATAAAGAAAGCTATACAATGCACAGAAGCAACTCATACTAGCACCAAATATATACTCAACTAGTAATTAGGCCAGGAAAAAAAGACCTCGAGTTAATAACTATATTTCACATATACATTATAATTAAAGGTAAAAACATGAATATAAATAATGAAAATTATTTTAATGAAAATTAATCAAGCAACTATCTGTAAAAAGCACATTTCAAATATAATTATATAGGTAGATTAAAATTAAAGAAATAGAAGAGATATACCATAAAATACTGATGAAAAGAAAGCTAGAGTGGCTATGTTAGTATCAGACAAAGTAGACTTAAGGGCCAAGAAAACCATCAGGGATAAGAGGAACATAATTTAAATGACAAAAGAGTCATCTCACCAAGAAGAAATAATAATCCTAAATGTATATGCACCAAAAAAAAGAGCTTCAGGGGCGCCTGGGTGGCACAGCTGTTAAGCGTCTGCCTTCGGCTCAGGGTGTGATCCCAGCATTGTGGGATCGAGCCCCACATCAGGCTCCTCTGCTATGAGCCTGCTTCTCCCTCTCCCACTCCCCCTGCTTGTGTTTCCTCTCTCGCTGGCTGTCTCTATCTCTGTCAAATAAATAAATAAAATCTTTAAAAAAAAAAAATCAGCAAGAATATAAAAGAATTAGAAAAATCATCACTGACTGGATCCAAATGACATTCAGGGAAAACTCCACTCAATAACAGAATATATATGTTTATGTGCATAAATAATACTCACCAAGATAGACCATAAAACCTTAAAAATTTTTTTAAGAATTAAAATCATACAAAGCATGTTTTCTGATCACATTGGAATGACACTAGAACTTAGGAACAGAATGATAACAGGAAATTAACCAACATACTTCTAAATAACCTGTGAGTCAAGGAAGAAATTAAAGAAAAATTAGAAAATATTCTAAATTGAATTAAAATGGAAGTACAACATACCAAAATTTGTGAGATATAGTGAAAGCATGGTTTATAGGCAAGTTTATAACACTAAATATATGTTAGAGAAAAGAAAAATGGTCTCAAATCAATAATCTAAGCTTCTATCTTAAGAATTAGAGAAAGAAAAACTGAAATAAACCCAAAGCAAGGAATAAAGCAAAGAAAAAGAAAAAAAAGGTCAAAATCAAAAACAGAAAAATAGGAGGAAAAATCAATAAAACAAAAAGCCGGTTCTTCAAAAAGATTAAAAACTTGAGGAACTGTACAGCCACTCTGGAAAACAGTATGGGAAGCTCCTCAAAAAGTTAAAAATAGAGCTACCCTACGACCCAGCAATTACACTACTAGGTATTCACCCAGAGGATACAAACATAGTGATCTGAAGGGGCACCTGCACCCCAATGTTTGTAGCAGCGATGTCCACAATAGCCCAAATAAGGAACGAGCCCAGATGTCCATCGACAGATGAATGGATAAAGAAGATACAGTGTGTATATGTATGTATATATATATATCTACAATGGAATACTACTTGGCAACCCAAAAAAACCCAAAAAAACAAAAAACAAAAAAACCTTACCATCTGTAACCACCTGGATGGAACTAGAGGGTATTATGCTAAGTGAAATAAGTCAATCAGAAGACAATTACCAATATGAGTTCACTCATGTGGAATTTAAGAAACAAAATTGAGGATCACAGGGGAAGGGAGGGAAAAATAAAATAAGATGAAATCAGAGAGGGAGACATACCATAAGACACTGAACTCTAGGAAATAAACTGAGGGTTGCTGGAGGGAAGGTGGGCTGGGGATGGGATAAATGGGTGATAGGCATTAAGGAGGGCATGTGATATAATGAGTACCAGGTGTTATATGTAACTGATGAATCACTGAACTCTACCTCTGAAACTAAAAATCTACTATATGTTGATTAATTGAAATGAAATAAAATAAAATAAAAAACACTTGAGGAACCTCTAGCCAAGACTGGCTGGAAAAAAAAAAGAGCGCATTATCAATATCAAGAATGAAAAAGGAGACGTCACTGCAGACAGCCACAGACATATTACATATTATATTACAATACTACAGACAACTCTACACACTTAAGTTCAACAACTTAGATGAAACGGGCTAATTCTTTGAGAAGTACACGCTACAACAGAGAGAAAGGAACAATTTTTAAGTAACTTAATGAGACCAGCATTATACTGATACCAAAACCAAGCAAAGACACAGTATAAGAAAACTACTGACATATATTTCATGAAAAGAGATGCAATAAAGCCCAACAAAATATTACTAAAGTGAATCCAGCAACTAAAAAAGAGTAATATACCATGACGAAGCAGGGTTTATTCCAGGAATGCAAAGCTGGTTCAATATTCAAAAATCAATGATGTGATCTACCACATTAACAGTCTAATGAGGAGAAACTACACGATCATATCAATCTGATTCAAAAAAGCATTTGATAAAATCCAACATCCATTAACAAAACACTCAGCAAACCAGAAGTAGAAAGGAATCTCCTCAGCCTATAATGGGCATCTACAAAAATCTACAGCAGACATCCTTTATGGTGAAATTGAATGCTTTCACCCTAAAATCGGGAACAAGGAAATTATATTAGAAGTCCTAGCCAGTGCAATGAAGGAAGAAAAGAAAAGGCGTACAGAATGGAAAACAAGAAAAAAAAAAATCACTACTCAGACACCATGACTACACAGAAAATCCCAAAGAATCCACCCCAAAACTCCCAGGATATGAATTTAGCAAGATCAAAGGACAGAAGATAAACACACAAAATTTAATTACATTTCTATATACTAGTAATAAATAAATGAAACTGAATTTTTTAAAAAACACATTTACAAAAGTTGACAAAAATGAAATACTTATATATAAATCTAACTAAACATGTACAGAATCCATCTGCTGAAAACTACAAAACACCAATTAAAGAAGTCAAACACAAATTAAATGTCAATTATATCTCAATAAAAAAAAACAAAATCAAAAATCACCAAATAAATAGAGATGCATACTATGTTCACAAATTGGAAGACTCAACATAGTAAATGTGTCGATTCTCCACCAAACTGATCTATAGATTTAGGGCTATTCCATTCAAATCCAAGAAGTATTTGTAAATATAGACAAGCTGATTCTAAAATGTATGGAAAAGCAAAACAACTAAACAGCCAAAACTTTTTTTCTTTAAAGTTGGAGAATTTCTTTAAAGAAATCACCCTGCTCAATTTTAAGACTTGCAGTAATTAAGATGTGGTACAGGCAATGAAATAGACATATAGGGGCGCCTGGGTGGCACAGCGGTTGGGTGTCTGCCTTCGGCTCAGGGCGTGATCCCAGCGTTATGGGATCGAGCCCCACATCAGGCTCTTCCACTATGAGCCTGCTTCTTCCCATATAAATCAATGGAACAGAACAGAGAGTATAAGAACAAGCCACTCAAACAAGGTCAACGAACTTGTGACAAAGGTGAAAAGTCAATTCAATGGAGAAAGATTATCCTTTCAACAAATGGGTTTGGAACAACCTGATAACCATGTGGGGAAAGAAAAAAAAAAATCCCCACCTGAATCTGATACCTTATACATCATTAACTCAAAATGAAATCACAGATCTAAATGTGAAACTATGAAACTTCTAGAAAAAAAAATAGGAGAAAAAAAAATCTTTACAACCTGAAGTTTTATAAAACAAAGAGTTCTTAGAAAACACCAAAAATTGTGATGCATCAAAGAAAAAACTGGTAAGCTGAACTTCATCAAAATTAAATTTTGGGGGGGGGCACCTGGGTGGCTCGGTTAAGCAACTGACTTCAGCTCCAGTCATGATCCTGGAGTCCCAGGATTGAGTCCCACATCGGGCTCCCAACTCAGCAGGGAGTCTGCTTCTCCCTCTGACCCTCTCCCCTCTCATGCTCTTTCTCACTCTCTCTCTCAAATAAATAAATAAAATCTTTTAAAAAAACGTTAGAAAATATTATTTTTTTTCCTTTGGAAAAAAAAGTTAATAGAATAAAAACACAAGTTATAGACTCTAAAAAATGTTTGCAAATTACATATCCGTCACAGGACTCCTATCCAGAATTATAAACAACTCTCAAAACTGAAAAGTAAGAAAATAAACCCAATTAAAAATAGGCAAAGTCTGAATAAATACTTCATCCAAGAGGATACAAGAATGGCAAACAAACACATGAAAAGTGTTCAGTATCTGTAGTCACACCACACCTATTAAAATGCTTAAAATAAAAGCTACTGACAATATCAAGTGCTAGTAAGCAGAGTAACTGGAACTCTCATACATAGCTGGTGGGAAGTCGAAAAGGTAAGGCCACTCTGAAAAATAGTTTGGCAGTTTCTTATAATATTACCATATGACCCAGTACCCACTCCTTAGAAAAATTAAAATTTACTTCCATACAAAAACCTGTACACAAATGTTTATAGCAGCTGTATTCATTTTCACCAAAACCGGGAAAGAACCTCAACGTCCACCGTTGGGAAAATGGATAAACTGTGGTACACCCATAAAATAGAATACTACTCAGCAGTAAAAAGGAACAACTCAGAGGAGTCTCAAAGTTATTATGCATGCTGAGTTAAATAAACTAGTCTGAAAAAGTTACATACTGTATGATTCCATTTAAATGACTTCTACAAAAGATAAAATCATAGTAACAAAGTACTGGCTGCCAAGAGTTTAGGGGTGGGAGAGAGTGTGATCACACAGGGATTGCAGGAGGGAGCTTTTGTGGGTAATCAAACTGTTCTGTATCCTGACAGTGGTAGTGGATACATTAATCTATATATGTGTTAAATCCAAAAGCCTGTACATTTTAAAATATCAACTCCACTACATGTAAATGTTTTAATTAGCATACAATGAAACCACTTAGAAAAACTGCCTGGCAGTATCTACTGAAGTCAAACTACCTGGATACTTAGCAATTCCACTCCAGATATATACAGATATATACTCAATTGAAATAAGTACTCATGTCCACCCAAAAGACGTGTACAGGAATGTGCATATCAGCCATAAAATGAAATAATCTATATGTATGGCCATCAATACAATCTGTGGTATATTCAAAGAGAATGATGGAATTGGTACCTCAACAATATGGCTGCATCTCAATGCTAAGCCAAAAGGCACTGGCAGAGTACTTTCACATGAAATTCAAATATAGCCAAAATGCACAAGAGGAGTGCTGGGGATGCCTGCCAAGGGGAACAAGGGAGCATTCTAGGGTACTCGGAATATTCTATGTATTTTATATCTTGATATATTGGTTACGTGGGTGTACACATACATAAAATACTGAATCACAGAGGTGCTCTTTGCAGCTTCACCAAATTGTTAATCTTAGTTAAATCACATAAGGTTCTAGATCTTTATTTGGCAAATATGAACCAGCAAAAAAGTTATGACTGGACCTCATTTCATCACATGGCAGCGATTTCTGCGACACACCCAATGTACCCCCAAATCCATAACTATATCATCTAACTATGGATATATTGCAGGATAGCCTTTAAACATTACTAACGTTAACTCCTTACCACCTTTTCATCAATGAAAAGGATTTACGTTATTACAATGCCCCCTACACTACAACAGGTTTCTCTGACTTTACAACTTTAATATCACTGTTTGAAAAATGTACTTTGATCCCTACCCCCAAATGGCTTCCTTTTATAAATCTCTAACAGCATTTCAAAAATAGCTCTAAATTCCCTTTTGAGCTACGAGTGTAAACTATATGTAATTTGATATTCCAACAGCGAGTGACATGGGTCAATTTCCATAATAGAGGAATTCTGGTTTTTGTAAATAATATGTACATGGCTGAATTTTGCACACCTATTCAGAAAACAGAATTCTGATGGTGTAAATATTTTTATTTTGTGTATAATACCTAAATGTTTAACTGTTAAAAGGTAGAAAAAGCCAAAATCAGTTATATTTGAGAAAAAAAAAAGGTGGGGCATCTGGGTGACTCAGTTGGTTAAGTGTCTACCTTCAGCTCAGGTCATGATCTCCAGGTCCTGGGACAGAGCCCAGCGTCCGGCTCCCACTCGTGCTCGCTTGCTCTCTCTCTCTCTCTCCCTCCCTCCCTCTCAAATAAATAAATAAAATCTTAAAAAAATATATTAGTATTATGAGGTTGTAAAAATACCATTCACCTTTTTGCTCTACAAGTAACACTCATTGCAGAAAAGTCTTAAAGCTTGAGGCGTGTGCAAAAAGGAAAAAAGAAAGCCATCCGAATTTCCAGCACAAAATATTTTGATGCATATCCTATCACACTTTCTTATGCAAATATATATGCACACAGATATTTTACAAGAGTAAGTCTGTACTATAAACATTTTCTATTTTGTAAGCTTCCTCTTCGCTTAATACATGATGAACGTTATGAAAATTACATTTAAAATAGAAATGCAGGGGCAGGGATGCCTGGGTGACACAGTGGGTTAAGCGTCAGCCTTTGGCTCAGGTCGTGATCCCAGGGTCCTGGCATCGAGTCCCACATCAGGCTCCTTGTTCAGCAGGGAGCCTGCTTCTCCCTCTGCCTGCCACTCCCCCTGCTTCTGCTCTCGCTCACTGACAAGTGAATAAACAAAATCTTAAAAAAATAAAAAGAAAAGAAATGCAGGGGTGCCTGGGTGGGTCAGTTGGTTAAGCACCTGCCTTCAGCTCGGGTCACGACTTCAGGGTCCTGGGATCGAGTCCCACATCGGGCTCCCTGCTCAGCAGGGAGTCTGCTTCTCCCTTTCCCTTCTCCCCCCACCCGCTTGTGCTGTCTCTTGCTTGCTCATCTCTCAACTAAATAAGTAAAATCTTAAAAAAAAAAAAAAAAATACAAACGCAAGGTTCACCTGGGTGGCTCAGTCAATGAAGCGTCTGCCTTCGGCTGGGGTCATGATCCCAGGGTCCTGGGATGGAGCCCCACGTCAGGCTCCCTGCTCAGCGGGGAGCCTGCTTCTCCCTCTCCCTCTGCCCCTCTGCCCCCTCCCTGCTCTTGCTCTCTCTCACTTGCTCTCTCAAAAAAATAAATAAAATCTTTTTAAAAACAGAAAAATGCATCAGAAACCAGGGATGTACTGTATGGTGACTAACATAATATAATAAAAAAATTTAAAAAAACAGAGAAATGCAAAATAATAAGATATATTCACAACACCCTTCACCTACCAACTTTTCATTTCAGGGCAAACCCTTTATTGTCACATCAGAGCAGACCACCAAACAATGCTATCAGAATAAGGCCTTGTCCAAGACACAGCCATGTCCACCATTCTTAAGTGTACACAGTTTTCCCATTCCACAAGTGGAAAAAGTCTGATCAATAGCAAGCATCCTGTGGCAAAGTCCCTAAGAAAGTCCACCCCAGCCTCCTGGAAAATAATGACCATGTACATACATGGCACAATGTGTCACCAGACACTGTTTATTTGTTTAATTCTTACAATAAGCCTAAGCTAGGTGCTGTATCACTGAGGACGTCAAGGCAGTGTGAAGTGTGACACCTTGCCTGAGGGCACAGAGCCTATCAAATTTGTATACCCAAGTTTGGTGCGCAAAAGACTCTCTAAGCTACATTATGTTTTCCCACCTACCCCTGAGCCTCTGCTTCTACGTAGAAACCACCGCCTTCCGCCTTAATGAACGTGGTTCTAGGACGGACACTCGAGCTGTGCCCGGTGCACAGGACCCTGAGAATCAAGACAGTCCTTCTATTCTTCTCTCCCAGGCAGCTTCTGCTCTAGTGACCCTATACAGAACGCAAAGATGCACCCCTGGAATCGATCATAAGCTTCTCCCAGAAATGGAGGGCCGCTACCCACTCCCTGTTACTTGTTGACAAACACTGTTTTGGGTGCCTCTCCTGCACCAGACAAGGTTCCCCCAAAGCGTTCACCATCTATAGGGAAACAATTCAGAAGGTTCACAATTACAGTAAGAATGTTTGTGATCAGGTCAAGAACATTTTTAGCCCTGCCACCATGGGTATCTTTTGATAACACTGTTATCAAAAATATTTGCGAGGGGCGCCTGGGTGGCACAGCGGTTAAGCATCTGCCTTCGGCTCAGGGCGTGATCCCGGCGTTATGGGATCGAGCCACATCAGGCTCTTCCGCTATGAGCCTGCTTCTTCCTCTCCCACTCCCCCTGCTTGTGTTCCCTCTCTCTCTGGCTGTCTCTATCTCTGTCAAATAAATAAATAAAAAATCTTAAAAAAAAAAAAAATATTTGCGAAGCAGGGCGCCTGGGTGGCTCAGTCAGTTAAGCGACTGCCTTCAGCTCAGGTCATGATCCCAGGGTCCTGGGTTCAAGCCTCATGTCCGGCTCCCTGCTCAGTGGGGAGCCTGCTTCTCTCCCTCTGCCTGTGGCTCCCCCTGCTTGGGTGGGAGCATGTGCTCTCTCTCTTGTCAAATAAATAACATCTTAAAAAATTTTTTTGAAAAAAAAATACTTGCAAGGAAATTTTAAAGTTCAAGATATAACTTTAAAACTTTAGAATACAGTAAAAGAGAATGTTTCTCAAGGTGCAGGTTATCAATCAGTGGTACACAGTAAAGGACTTTTGTGTACTACAACCACTTTACTAATGAAATGGAATAGAATAAAAAAGATACAGTATCGGAATATCATTTTGTAAAACTTGTATAAGTGGAAGAAGGCACTACAGGTCTTAATATATCTTACTTCTTACAGGGGGTCATGGTCAAAAACCTCGATTCATAAGTTTAACAGAATAAGACAGTCTTGTCAAAAATCATACTAGTTATGGGCGCCTGGGTGGCTCACTCAGTTAAGAGTCTGACTCTTGGTTTCGGCTCAGCTCATGATCTCTGGGCAACAGGCTCCCACTGGGTATGGAGTTTGCTTGAGAGTCTCTCTGTCCCTCTCTCGCTTGCAAGCACTCTCCCCCTTTCTCTCTCTAAAAAATAAAATAATAATAATAATACTTGATAGATGGTTATATGAGTTTGACTAATGTGATTAGAATAATAAACTAAAGGAAGACTATTTTAGCTAAATATTGCAAAGTGAATGGGATTTACTGAAACCTGAAACAATGGTGCCACAAACTTGTTTTTATTGAATTGACAGAAATGGTATATTGTACACCAAGCTACAGCAAATATTATCAACATTTTTGTAAAGGATTTGCAGAGGCCGACCTCCCTCACCTCCCCAGCAGCAGCAAACACTGCCCTTAATTTACACCCCAAGGATCCAAATGCCCAAACCTCATCCTTGATCCCAACCACTGTACCTGTTTCTCTCTCCAGGGTATTGGAAAGGGGCAGCCTCTGGAGGCTGAAGTCCAGGGCTATGATGCAGGATCCCAAACAAAGATAACAGTATCATCTAAACAGAAAGCTCCAACAACTGCACTTACTTCACTCCCGAGAAGGCTGGAAATCCTTTAAACTGAAACTAAAGTACACATACATTACTATACGTTCACTTAATAGCAAAAGCTATCAGAAAGCCATGCCATATGCAATCATTTCTCTTATCTGCTCTCACTACATACCATTCCACCACAATATTTAGAATCTTGCATAAAACAATTTCTGTGTCATAATTTGGCACATCAATACTCCTGATGAGGCTCTTTTTTTTTCATTGCAAATGTTTTTAAAACAATTTAACAGTTCTAACCACCCAGCTTTCGAAAAGTCCATTATCTTTCTGTAGCCACTGGAACGGCTGGAAATGGCTCTGTCAACTGCATACCCTTGTACTACCATTGTATCTTCTCAAGTGTTGTGACCAACAGCGGAACAAAGGTGCAGCAACCCACAACTGGTAGATGCAGCGTGTGCTAACTGCTTTCATAAACAACACAGAAAAAAAGTACTTTTCAAATTCCTTAAGTTCAAACACTAAATATATGCCAGAGTAACCAGGCCACCAATTACCCCTAAAACTTTTTAAGAAGCTGGAGGCCAAGAGCCAGAAAACTGTCAGGTAGCTTTCCAATGACCATATCGGAGCAGAAAAAGAAAACTTCTAGGCGGGCACTGTTCGGTCACCACTTGAAAGGGACGGAGAAGGGAGGCACCGTGAAACAACATTTGAAAGCACTCTCAACTACCAAGGGAAGCCCCGCTCGTCACCTGACTCATAATTATTCTGGAATTGCACACGAGCAATTTCAAGGACGAGCTCCGCGCGGGGCGAGATGGCACCACCCCCGGGTCCGTGACAGCGACGCGCAGGTGGGCAGAGGCACAGGCAGCGCCGCGCGCCGCACCCAGGAGATGCCGGCACCTGGCGCGGGCAGCCCGCCGCCCCGCGCTCGCCATCCCCGCGGGAGGGCTGTCACTGCACAAGCCACCCGCGGCCCCCGGCTGCCCCGGCCCCGGCCCCGCGCCCGCCTGTTACCCGCGAGGAGCCCGGCCCCCAGCGGGAGGCCCGCCCGC